>NW_017731356.1:7340762-7352183 GCF_001890085.2 Hipposideros armiger
CTACACACACACTGCACAGACCACCCCACCCCCAGCCCGCACACACACACACACACACACACACACACACACACCACACAGACCACCGCACACACATACACAAACCACCACCACCACCACACACACACACACACACACACGCCTACACAGGCGCACGCGCACACACACCACACACACACACACACACAAAGATTTCAAGATAATAGTATTGGGTCGTCGGGAAAGTCATGACATACTTTTCTGTTTTTCAATGCAAAAATGTGTCATGACTTTCCTGACGACCCAATAACTTTAAAAAAAAACAGTTCAGGACCCAAAGTTTTAGGGAACCCTTTTAAAGCAATAAAACTTTTGAACCACTCAGAGCATTGAAACTAAGCAAAACTATAAATCTCTCCAGCCCTTGCTTGGAGCCATTTTGTATTGTTTTTATATTGTTCTCTTCATTTACTCCTGTTGGAAAGTTCCTTCTTGAATACCACATGGACCACACCAGGGCAGGCCCAGCCTCTCGAGACACACACATTCTCCTGTGAGAAACTGCTCTGGTCTCTGCACCTGTGTCACCTCCATTTGTGTCCAGTCCCTGGGTTCTTCAGTCACACTCCCATCCCTGCGGCGGTGACAAGCCTTCTGGGTAGAAATGCTAAGATTCCACAACCCTCCATTAATTCACAATGAGCAGGCCGTTTGTGTTCCTTTCGTGCTAGATGCTATTTCTTGAACTTTGAGACATATGGAGAGGCATCAGACACAGTTTCAGCTCTTTAACAGGCTGTAATACAGACTTCTTGGGAAGATGAGAAACACAGAAGCAGTACAAAGGAAAAGCTCTCCTGCGTTCAGGGCAGTTTTTGATAAATGGCCTACGAATGGTATTTGTTTAGAAGAGAGACAGAGATTTCTGGAGTTGCAACGAAGCCTTCCTAGAGTAGCAAGCGCTGGCCATGGCCCTGGAAGAAGGACAGGTACCACTTTGCAGGTCTATCAATCTTGGCGTCATCCCTCCCTCTTGATTCTTTCACACTCTCATCTGAATCCTGTTGGCTCTCCCTTCAAGCTACAGACAGAAGGCGCCTCCTTCTCCCGACCTCCATCACCACTCCCTTGTTCACATCCTCATCATCTCCCAACTGTAACTGCCTCTCCATTGGTCTACTTTTGGGCCAGCTACCTACAGACTACTGTCCACACAGCGATCAGGAAGGTTCCAGTGAAAACAAGGAGGGTTTGGGGCATGCTTATTTTTGCACAGCACCTAGAGGAGTGCCTGGCACATACGCATGCTCCTTAGTTGGGATGGCTGGTTCGGGACATTAGGGCAGGAACACGGTATGAACAAAATCACCAAGGCGGGGAAGCACCAGGTGCTGTGGGACGGAGAGCTAGTGAGGAGGCTGAGCTGGCGGGAGAGGGAGCTTTGCCTTGAAGGAACGTGGGACTCGAGGCTGAAAAGGTAAGGGTGAGGGTGCTTCTGTCTTCTAGGCTATGGAGACGTCCCCTCGCCTTGCACCCTCTCCCATAGTCACAGAGAGCTGACAACCTACTCCTAACATCGATTACAAACGCCAAACTTTTGCCAGGAGGTACCGTTTTTCATTTGTCTGAAGCCTTAGACAGACCATATTCTGATTTGGAGCATCCTGTGAACACAAATAAAATGAAAGGCTGCCCCGGGCAACATGCTAGTCACTTCTTCCTTGGCAGGAAATTCAAAGATGGCTTTCATTTTCAGGCAGCAGACCATGAGTTGGGCAAACCACTGTGCCTTTTACTTAAGTTTCTTCCCAGAATTCAGCATGCTCCCCAGGAAAGCTGCTTGGGAAACAGAGATGTTTTTGGACTTTGATACGAGATCTGTGAGATGGGTAGGAGCAGAGGCCATGAAAGCTGCGAGAACACTTTCAATCATGGGGTTTCAAGAATGGGGTTTCCTTGAGGTTAGGGCCAAGATGCCTCCTCCACCCTGGCATTACCCTGAACAGATTCAATTAAGCTGTGACACAAGAGCAGGATTTAGCTCACCCAAGGAGGGAGGGAGGGAGGGAGAGAGGGAGAGGGAGAGAGGGAGAGAGGGAGAGAGGGAGAGAAGGAGAGAGGGAGAGAACGCATGTGTGGATTTACCAAGAGCCAATACAATACAGCAATAATTAGTTATGTAAATCAAGATCCCTAGAGTAACAAGGAAGGCGCTGCTTCCATGATCTCTTGAGCACAAGGTGTCTTCCCAAATGGCTGCCTCTGAGCTCTCTGATTGGCAAAGTAAAGGCAAAGTAGTAGATTCGAGAAGGTGGGAGACTTCCTCAAAAGTTGACCCTGACATGCATTCCTCCTCCGCCATTTACCAGCTGCATACCTTAGGGCACGTCAGGAGACTTCTCTGAGCCTCAGTTTCCCCTGGAGGTATAAAGGGGGGTATCATTTCTATCTCACAAAATTGCTATGAGGTTCACATGAGGCTATGTCCGTGGAAGTACGGTGTTATATCAGGTCGCTATTGCCCAAAATATGCTGCATAGCAAAGCACCCCCAAACTTAAAGCTTGACTTTATTCTCGCTGACGTGTGGGTCAGGCTGGGCTCAGTAGGGCTTGGCTGAATGACTGTCCTGATCTCAGCTGGCTAGACGCACGGGTCTGGTGGTGAGACTGGAGTCATCTGGTCTAGGCATGGCTCAGTGAGGCAGTCAGCTCTGGTCTGCATGCTTCTCTCCTTCCTTCTGAAATCAGCAGGCTCCCCAGGCTCCTTCTTCCCACGGCGGTGGACTAGGCAGAGAGCAAGCCCAGCCACTCAAGAGCTTCCCAAGCCTCGGGCATCCCGCCCGCTAGCATGCCATTGGCTGAAACGCGTCACATGGCTGAAGCTGAAGTAAAGGGGTAAAGGATGTGATGGGCTTCCGGTGTGGGTGAAACTGAACTGTTCCATAGTAAAGGGCGCGGATGTGGGGAGGGGTAAAGGGGTTGTTGAAACAACCTTACTCTAAGTATTTTTTAAATGCAAGACATTGCCAATGTGTTCCAGAGAACTGGGGAAGAAGCAGGAGTCTTTTTTTGCTTCTCAGTGTTGGACTCTTCCTGATTCCAATGATTTATTCTTTTCTGCCATCAGCCCCACCCCCCCACCTCCAGTTGGTCAGGTCCAGGAAAACTATTCATGATTAGCCATCACAGGAGGCAGGGTACTGCACTGGTGAAGGGCACAGGCTCAGTGGTCGGACGGACCAGGATTTGAGTCCCTGATGTGCCACTGTTAAATGATGTTGGGTAAGTTATGTAACTGCCCCAAGTCTTATTTTTATGTATTCATTTGTTTATTATTTCCTTGGTTATCCAGGCTCATGGCTTTAAACACCATCCATATGCTGATGATGCTAAAACTCATATTTCTAACACAAACTTCATCCCCAAACTCAGTATGTATACCTTTCCCACTCCACATCTATACCTGAATATCTCACCTGCATCTAAAACTGAACATATCTAGAATGGAGCTCCTGATATTTTCCCTACATCTGCTCCTCCCATTCTCGCTCTGATCTCATTAACGGGCATCGGCCCATTGATCAGACCAAAGGCCTTATTATCATCTTTCTGTTTCACTCCATGCTCCATGTGCAGGGAAATCCTGTGGGCTCTGCCTTTAAAATATATCCTAAACCCAGCCTCTTTTCATCACGCCCACGTCTAGAAGCCTCGTCAAGCCATCATGCTCTCTTATGCAGACACTTCTGTTAGTTTCCTAATGGTCTCTCTTGCCCAGTACACTTTCAGTCAAGCCATTAAGTCATATTGTCTGTCATTTCTGCTCAAACCTTTCAATGGTTTCCCATCTCAACTACCGTACACGCCAGATTCCTTACAGTAGCTCACAAGGCCCCATGACCTTGACCCTCAGTACTCTGCTCTCTGCTTTTTCCACAATAGCCACAGCGGTCTCCTCGCTGTTCTCCCGGGCTTCGTACTTTGAGTTTCTTCTCTCTATGATACTCTCTTCCCCAAATACTTACATGGCACACTCCTTTTCCTCCTATAGGTCTTTACTCAGAGTTCATCTTCTCTCTGAGGTCTTCCCAGCCATCCTGTGCTGCTTCTCTGCCCTATTTTCCTCCTAGAGACATCATCAGCATCTAAAACACTGATTATTTTCTTTCTTTATTTTGTATATTATCTGTTTCAGCTACCAGAACAACAGGTCCATATGAGGTAGAATTTTGTCCAAAATATACATTGTTGTACTCCTTGGGCTTGGAATATTGCCAGGTACATAGTAGGTGCTCAATACATATTTGTTGAATGAATGAATGAGAAGACTAGGAATACTGTATAGATTAAATGAGATAATACATGAAAAATTTGAGCATAGTATCTGACGCACAGTAAGAGCTCAAAAAATGATAACTCAGTATAAACTAGAATCCAAAGCCTTGGGATGCTGGAGCTAAGCTCTGACTCTACACTGTGATCTTACTACCATCCCCTGATGCATCTTTCTACTGGGGCCCAAATCAGTTGTCTTTCCCCAGCCCCTGGCATGCAGTAGATGCTCACAATGCATATATTTTGACTCAACCCAAGTAAAAGCAAGTGAGTGTGACATTTCAGGAGACTGCTCAGGCTGTTCCCTCTGGTGTTATCAGAGTCTAAACAGAGCTGCTGCTCTGAGGGTTGTGTGAGTCACCGGGATTGCACTGGGCCCTGACAGAGTCAGCCACAGGATTTAAACCCCAGTGGGCATCAGAGACACACACAGCGCTGGTAGGGAGGAGGATGGATGCCTGCCTACCCTACAAGCTCTCTCTTTCCCCGATTCCAAGGTGTTCCCAGAAAACCCTGTTTCCTGTAACAGCATAGATCTATTTATATTTATTTCATGTTATCTCAAGAACAATAACCACCACAGAAAAAAATTCCGATGTCTGTAGTGTTCGCTTCCTCTTAAACTCACAAGGTACATGAGCATGATTCGTTCTTCCAAAGGGAGACTGACAACTGGACGTTTCTAGATTTGCTTGATCAGGCCAGCTTAATTCCCTGCCCTGTCACTTACCGAAAGGAAGAAGGGTGGTACATCTGGGAATAGCGCCTCCCTCTCAATGATGCATCAAAGGACCGACAGATAGAACTCCAACACCACATCCTAAATCTGAACTTGTACAGGCATGTTTGGGGGCATGTTTTCCTTTCTTGACACACAGTTCAGCTTCTACCCCTAACTTATCTGGGCCGTGGCACACCTTCATCAACACAATACGCATTTATGCAACACCTACTGTGTGCTATCACTGGACCTCCCGTTGCAGAGGCCAGGCATAATCCCAATGGAAACTCAACAAAAATTCTAGAATGAAACAACAGGAAATAAACCAAGAAGTGTGACGAGATGCTGTTTGATCGAATGTTCAATGTCACCTGCACAATATGTGCTGTTAGAGTGCATTAGCAGTAGATTGCACAGGCAGAAATCCCCAGGGAAAGGCTTCATGGGAGAGGCAGTACTTCAGTGAGAGGCTTAAGAAAGGAAGAATTTGAATACACAAGGAGTATAAGAAAGAGAGTCCGTGTAAACAGACAGGAGCAAGGCTTATGAGTTTGAGGCCCAAATTTTCCATGCATTTTACACAAAAGTTGTACCATTAATAAAATGTCAAATATAACTAGGTCCTGCCTCCAGTAATATCACAAATGTAAATGTTACTGGTGGTAAAAAAGAAAAAAAGAAAAAAAAAAGGTAAAACATAATTGGGCCAACACAATTTTTAAAACAATTAAAACTTTCTTTCAAATTAAAGGTTACCCCCAGCTTATGTAATGACTGTTCCCTGAAAATTTACTCGTAATTGTGACGCTGATGTTGCTTTGCCATTATAGCCCCATCAGCAGCAAGGTGAGCTGACAGCTTCCCTCCCTTTAACCACAGATCATGGAGACATCTTCTTTCTTCTTAATCTCTGAGGGTCTTCTGGGCCTCTTGCTTCATCGCATAAAGCTCAGAGCAGCTTTCCATCACCGCTCCTCCAGGCAGATTCCTGCAGCCAAACAACTGCTCAACACATGCTCCCCATTCTCCAGGCCCATCCCCTCGCCTCCTGCCGCTGCTGGCCCAGAGCAGGGGCTGGGAGGCTCCAGCCTCCGCTCCCGTCAAGATGCACCTTTCACAGCAGACGACAGCATGCCTGATCCTTCCCAAGGGCTGGGGCACGTACAAACCAAAGTCCTGACATACTGTAACATAAGGCTTCTGAAAACTATCAAACAGACCACAGCCTCATTTTATCAATCCATTGTCTTAAGAGCCTTACACCTGTGATGTGTAGCAGAGATGCCTCATTTTTATTTTCTTGAGGACATATAACAAATAAGTTTCCCAGCCTCGCTTTGCAATCAGATCAGAGGCCACGTGACTAAGTTTTGGCCAATGAAAGGTAGATAGGAGGTTTAAGGCCACCTGAGTCCTGGCCCATGAAAGCTTCACGCCAGTATCTTCTATCCCTTGCTTTTCTTTTCACTGAAAGCATGAGCCCCAGTTGGCATAACAAACATGATGGAAGAATTCCAGATCCCTGAGTCACCTCCTGAAGGAGAGCACCTAATCCATGTCACACTATGAATTATGAATAAACCTTCTCATGTCAAGCCACGGATATTTCAGTTATTTGTTACATTAATGTAGTGTAACCTATCCTGATTAATACACCCTGGGGAAGAGGTGGCAAACTGAAGTCAGATTATTGTTTTCATTAATAATAATAATTGCTGTTAAGGGACTTCCCTATGCCAGGCTCTGTGAAAGCACTAACATATAAATACAGATATTTTATCTATTCGTTTGTTTGTTTATTTATTTATAACATCCTGGCATTTTCTTTCTGTTTTACAAAAGGGAGATTTGAGGGGCTGGCCGAGTGGCGCCATGGTTAAGAACTGGCTTGGGACGCCAGAGGGCCCCGGTTTGGATCCCACATATGAGGGCCAGTGACACTGCCCTCCACAGCTAAGATGCTGAACAACAGCTCGACCTGGAGCTGGGCTGCAGTGAGTCCCCGGCGACGGTGTAGGCTGCAGCCCCTGTGGCAGTGGGTTGCCATTGGCTACCATGTATAGCCAGCAGCCAGCATGAGCGGCCAGCAGCCGCCATGAGCCGCTGTCCAGAAGCCGGCAACTGATCTGCCTGGCCAGGGAAGAGCGCAATGATGGTGTCAACTTGAGCCAGTGAAGTGACATCCTCTATAATTAGACTGAAGAATAAAACGACAGCAACTTGTCTGTTCCCCTCCCCCCAATTCCCCAGCACTGTTCCCATCCCCCAATTCCCCAATAAAAATCCCTTAAAAAAAAAAAAAAAAGGAGAACTGAGGCTCAGTGAGGCTTACAAAAAGCTGCTCCCAGGCCAAGTAATCAGCAATGAAGCCTTTCTGGTACCCAAGTTCATGTCCTTTCAATAACTTTCTACTGTCGCGCTCATGGTCAAGATTCCCTCTTCCCATTTTTGGTAGGACGAGATGTCCTCAATTATGTTCATCTTTCCTTTTTAAAAGCCTGCTATTCTTTCTCTACCAAATTCAGAATTTTCTGCATCCCGCCTCATTACGGGCTCTGCGGAGTAACTGAACACAATAGTTTCTGGCACATTCTGTGTCATTAATCATCATGGAAGCCCAGTGGGAACCTTCCATCACTCTTCATCCTTCTTCTGAGCATGAGAACCTAGCCACTAATTTCGCTGTGATCCAGGCAAAAGGAAGGTGCAAGAGGAAAAGTCACCTAGGCGTTTTGGTCAATGCCCATCGCAGTCATTAAAATGTTAATTATACCCAAACCAACCTAGATGAAATAAGTCCAGTCCACAGAGAGGTACTGAGCCTCCTCTATGTGCAGGACATCACACAGGCAAAACGGTTTCATGGTTTCCATCCGAGCTCTGGGTCCTAGTGAGCCCATCCAACATGGCCTCAGGAAACAAGCTTGGCTTCCAAACCACATACATTTCTCACATTAAAAAACGGTCAACCTTCATTTCTACTCAGAGGAAAAAGAAATTTATTTTCGCAGTAGATAGCATGTGCGTATACCCAAGTGCTTTCATAGTTATAATTAACTGTATAGGCACAGCAACCCTGGGAAAGAGCTAAAATGGTTATAATTATCCCCGTTTGGTCAAGTTCAGGCACCGATGCCTTCGCAAAGCTTGCACGGTGGTGGGACCGAGAAGGGGCTCGAAGGCCAGGAGCAGCCTGCTGAGTAACCTGCTTGTCTCGTGGAAGAGCACTTAGTGCCACGTGCCGTCTCCTAACGCTCCATCCTATCCTAATCTCCAGCTCAGCGGCAGCAGCAGCCCTCTGTCAGGTGCGGGTTGTGCGCAGGTGAAGCTCTGTGTTTGCCGAGGCCCCGTCTATCCCACCGCTTCTTTGCTCACTTCAAAAGGAAGACGTCTGAATCACATGGAGCTGGTCCGCCACGCCACTTCCTCTGGCCTTTTTTCATTGGCGAACACATTATTCATCTCAAAATTGTATCCTCTTTTGTGCTTCCCCAAGCTATGCATGTAATACCTATAATATACTAGGTCTTCATTCAAAATAGAATATTCTGTAAGATTATGGAGGGTGCCAGATGGGCACTGGACTTATCAGGGGGGGGTCACTTCATAGACTGTGTAGATGCCTGACCACTGCGCTGTACACCTGAAGCTGACGAGGAATAACACTGAATGTCAACTATAATTAAATATATATGTAGTGATGAGATGTGAAGTACAGCATAGGGAATAGAATCAGTGGTACTGTAACAGCTATATATGACATCAGAGGGGTAGTCGATTGGGGGAGGCAGGATATCACTTTGTGAGGAGTATAAATGTCTTTCGCTATTACGTTGTTTTGTACACCTGAAACTAATAATAAATTTAAATAAAAAACAACGTAGGATATTCTGGCCCCATTTCTTTTTTCAGAAGTATGCTTCAATTTGCTATAATTAATTACTTTGATGAAATTTCCATAGCGGGGTCCCTGAGTGACCATGAGAGAAAGGTCCAGAAAGGTCATGGGCAAGGTGAACAGATGGCTCCTTTGCCAGATCATTTATTTGGAAACTGCAATATCTGGTGCTTCCATCAGAATCCCAGGGGCACATGCAACACACCCAAACGGCTCCAATGAAGGGACCTGTATGAAGGGGTTCCCTAGAGTGATGAGTGACTATCCTGAGGCAGCCAGACGCTGGCAGCAGATGAAAGCTGTGACACTTCCGGGGCAGAAGGGGCAAGGGGAAAAACCAGTGCACCAGCGAAGGCTACGTGACAGCAGGGTGTGGCTACTGCCAGAAACACCACACAAAAGCAGGGAGATCTGATCTCCCACTGGTGCCTCCTACTAGCCAAACCCAATCAGGGGCCAGTGGGCAAAGGGGCTCAGGTGATGCAGTCTGAGGTAGAGAGCCTCCAAATACCGAGCGAGGCAGGGAAGGACAGAAAAATGGAGCTGGGGCTAGACTGGGAGTCAGTGAGGATGGCATGCACAGAGAAGGAGCAGTGCCTATTTTCCCAGGCCTCCTCCAAGGGCGGGAGAGTCTTTTTCTAAGAATGAAGCCCCTTGTCAACATTCCACCATCTGATGCACACATAAAATACTGGTGTAAAAATGGCTCTGGCCTAAGTACACATCGATGTTTTTTAATGTGTTAGTAAATACAGTCGCTGGCTGTTGCTGGAGAGAATTATGCATCATCAACTGACATAAAAGGGGATGTAATGTCATCTTAAATTGCTGTTAGAAGAAATAGCACAAAATTATGAGCAATTAGGAAAAGAAATATTGTATCCCTATGGCAGCTCAGGTTTTACAGAGAATCCTTTCGGACCGGTTATGAGAGCTGCCACATAAGCAAGCATTTGGGGCCCACGCCCAGGCAGAGGAAAGAGTTATGACCTGGGAGGATGTTTCCATGGTAAAGCTTCAGGAAACTGAATGCCCCAAAGTAGTCTACAGCACATCAACGGCACAAGGTCAGTGGAGAAACCTGTGCTAAACAAGAGGAGTGTTTACAAGCATTCTGTAAATGTGATTTAGGAAACTCTTATCTCATAGATGCCAATATTTAAGATAACAAATGACTTAAGAGAAAAAAAAGAGCAGTTTCCTCCAGGGAGCCATGTGCTAAGAAAATACAGAGCTGGATCTAAGGGAATGGGAACTGGGGCTGTGACTTAGCTCTACACAAACAGGATCTGTCTTCAGAAGTGGCTTTTCAATTTGGGGTTGACCATATACGATGACTCTGTTAATACCAATCAATTAACTTTCTCCTTGAGAGGATCACAGTTCATCTAATGCCGATTTGTTCTGAAATAGGGGAAGGCCTAGTACTGACCTCTGAAATATTGTGGAAACAGAGCTTGAGCTCTTCCAGCTATGAAATCAAATACCATCTCTTTGCCCTGGCATTCAAGGCCTTAATCCATCTCAGGTTTACCTCCCAATGTTCCCCTACAAATTACCTGAACTTACTCCTTTCTGTCACTTGGATTTTGTTTTGCCCATCATTAATCTCTCTCTGCTGATCATAAAACTGCTTATCCATCAAGGCTATCTTCTCTATAGCACACATCTCAACCTCTGCAAACATACTAATTCCTCCATCTTTGGAACACTCATAGCATTCAATTAGTTCATATAAATGGTACTTACTGTATTCCACCTTGCATGACAGACATTCATGCTTTTGCATGCTGTTCTCCAAGATGTTGGCAATTCTTTGAAGGGAGAGTTCACTCCTTTTGTAAACCCTAAAAAAACAAATATATTGACTATCATATACTCAGGTCTGGTCAGTGTATTGAATTGGTCTGAGTGGGATGAAGGAATGAATCAGACATTTCCTTTCAAGTTAATGAAAACCATCTCGAGATTTTCTCTCTCACTGAGTGGTAGATTAAATAAATCTTTCCAATATTATGAGAAAAGATGCTTTCTAGACAAAAGGGTTTTAGTACTCTAGAGTGCTTTTCAGTCAATGAGATGGTTAATCCCAAGAAGGCATTTGCTAAGCCATCTTAATGTTCTCCAAAAGTGATTTCATTCATACCCACACTACAGCAGTCCTATATGCTGAAAATTTCTCAATATAACTTCCTAGGTCTCACTCTCTTCCAAAATCCAATCCTATACTACAACTTGTCTCCTGAATACATCCCCGTAGATGTCGCAAAGTCATCTTGAATTCAACATGATACATTTGAAATTCATGATCTCCATTGCACTTTCCCCTTGCACCCATCCTCACAGCTCCTCTTCATTGCAAATTCCTTATCTCAGTTAATAGCATCTTTACCCATCTAGGTGTCATCTAGGGCTGTCCTCTGCAAACACCTACAAGGCTGCCGTGAAGCAGCCTTACCCATGTCTTCATGGAGACCTCCCTCCAAG
>NW_017731356.1:7352439-7360829 GCF_001890085.2 Hipposideros armiger
ATTTTTAGAGACACAGTTTAAATATCGCCTCATCGGCAAAGCCTTTTTCTGATCCCCTTTGTCCATACCGCTCTAAGGGAGTCTTATCCATTCTCTTTCCTATTTTCATAGTTTTATTCCTTCAGTCTAAAAATCCTTGGGGAAAGTGTCCATGGCCTATGCACTGGAAGACAGGGGTGAACTCACAGAAGGACGTGCCCTATAGATACACCTTGCTAACGTGTATGTTTGTATACACTGCACGTATTGTGTAATAACTTTAGCATGTGTCTATCTCCCTCAACCCCCTCCCCATCACCAATTACGATCCGATAACACAAATTGGTGTCTTGGTTATTCCAGGATCCTCGCCAACTATTTTTTGGTTCCAGTTATTTCTTTGTACCCTCATCCTATGGTACCTACTTTCTTAGGTGTTCAGCAGATATGTGATAAATATGGCTCATTAAAGTAAATTGTCTAATTTCCTAGTCTCTCAGGCAGAAAGACAACTTGGTTTTACAAAGATGATCTGTTCCTTGCATTACTGGTAAAACAACTCTACTCAGGCGTGGTCTTGGTACCAAGCAGAAGAAACAGGCTGAGATGGAATTAATGTAGGTGACCTATCTCTAGGATAGGGCCACACTTTCTCCATGACTTTTCATGATATTCGCAAAGACTCTGCACCCTTAATCTGTGGTGTCTGAAACCGATGTGAAGCCAAAGACTGCAGGTTGTAGAAAAGGAGGAAAACACACAGGAGCCTCAATCTCTAGGGCGAGCTCCACAGTGGAGTCACTTAGGAAGTGAACTTAGACTCATAAGACCCACATTCAAGTCCAATTGTCTACTTTCTACTTGGATGACCTTAGGCAAGTCACCTCACTTTCCTGAGCCTCTATTTTACTTCATCTGTACAAGAGGGATAATAATAGTTACTGTATAGTATGGTTGAGGAGATCAAGTTAACTTTTGGTTATGAATTCTTGTGCTAGTTGAAAGATGGCAATCTAGTAAATACAGATATGCTTACTAACGCGTGACCTTAAGCAGGCTACTAAAACGCTTTGGAGCCTTAGTTTCCTTATCTGTAAAATGGGCACAATAAGGATGTGATTTAAGAGAAAATGAGATAATGTATGCAGTGTTGAGCATAGTACATGATACAAAGCAAACACACAATGAATGATAACTATTTTATAATTATCAATAAAATGTAAAATTCCACACACATGCATGGAGCACATATGCACATAAATGGATAGACTGATGGAGAGAAAGATGTCATCACCAGCTGCTCTGCCCATGCAGTACACCATTACTGAGGAGGAACTATAGAACCACATAAAGAAAACATATTGAGTTGTCAGAAAAGTCATGATGTACTTTTTCTACGTTTTTCGTTGCAAAAATGTGTCATGACTTTTCCGACAACCCAAATAGCTTAAGATCCGTGATTGAAGCTTGGAGGTAGTTGATAAGCATTTCACAAATAAAGTATGTATAAGAGGCAGGATGACAGAATGAGTGAACTATGAAAAAAAAGGGGCTACAAGAAGTACAAGCAACTGACATGGAGGGAGCCAGGTATGAAGTCTATAAACGATGAGAACAAGCTGTGTCGGGTTTATATGCAGCCAAGGTCAGTGCCAGCGCAGCAGGAGGCCCTGAAAAGAGCTAAGCTGGGCTCCTGAGAGAAGGCCATCCCGGCAGAAGGAACAACATGAACAAAGCTGGTGCAGCATAAAAGCGTGAAGCACAGACCAAAGGAAGATGGAAGGTCACCTTTCCCAGGGGTGAGCCTGACGGACGCCTTTTCCCTGGCCTGGTGGACTCAAAAGTCAAGTCTGGGAGACTCAGCGAGCCACGCTCTGATTCTTCAGTCCTCCTTGAGCACAAAGTGAAAGGGGAACTGCAAACACATAGGCGCCTTCTATTTCCAAATACTACTGCAGGACAGAGAAGTCTTAGAAGGACATCATGAGTCACCTCACTCTGCTGCAGATGAAGATGAGGCGAGTCACAAAGCAAATTCCAGCATACTGCGGGGCCTTGGGGCGCCAACGGGCCATCTGGAATGCAGTTTGGACCAGCACCAGATGTCCCGTCCGTCCGATGCAAAGCCATCTGCAGAGGCCTGCGGCTTGCTGCTCTGTCATCTCAGGGGCCGAGCACAGATGCCCTCGGGATGACCAGGCTTCTGGCAGAGCAAGTGCTCTGTGCAGCTCTGTCCTAAGTTTTCCTCAAGAAGGAAGGCTGAGGAAACACCCCTGGCCTGCTAGCTGGGATATATCTAAGGCAATAAAAGAGAAGGAGGTCTAAAAAAGTCTGGGTTGGGGGTCTCTTCTCTGCATTTTCTAACAGGGGAAGAGGTGTGGGCCAGCCTTCTTTCTCCTCTGGCCCCAAGTGGTCGACAACTTTCTCCACATCCCCTGTGGCCTCCACATCCCCTGGGCCTCTACCCCAGGGGAAAAGCTTCCCTGGGAGCCGCCATCCACAGAGCCCCATCCACAATGCTGGGTGGGGACAGAGCCTCATCCTCACCCATTAAATCATGGGCCTAATGGGTTTCCATTGATCTTACAAATTCAGCCCAGGCGGAAAACCCAGGGCTCCGTGCAGCCTGGTGACTTCTTAAAATATCCTTATAAATCTTCACCATTGTATTCATTAATTACAGCCCAGCTGTTAGTTCTGGGTGGCAACTTCATTTATTCCCACATTAAATGCTTTATTTCCATGAAGCTATTTCAGTCTCACTCCATTACTTAGCCCACCCACCATTAAACCTCCCCAGCCAAGTCATCAAGTGATTTCTTTTTCACAAAAGGACCCATCCCATATTTTAAAAACATTTTAGATAAAATATATACATTGTTCTTAAACTCTATAGTAAACAGGACTACTAGATAAAGCAGCTAAACATTTATTGAGTCTTAGTACGTCCCAAACACCGTCCGAAGCACTTTAAATAAACCAGCCCATGTAATCCACTAAACAAGTCTATAAAATAAATGCTATTGTCCTGGTTTTATACATTGAGAATTAGGAAGATTAAGTGACCAGCCCAAAGTGAAGTGGGTAGGGTCACCACTGGAATCCAAGTCTGTCTGATTTCAAAGCTCAAACTCTTCTCGACAGAACTCTAATGAGCACTTACAAAATCGTAATTGCATACCTTACTTAGCCATACCATGAAGCTGGCATTGAAAAAGAAATATAGCATTTTGGAGATAAAGAGGCCTTTAAAATATTTTAATCCAATCTCCATACTTAGCAGGCGGGCCATGGGCCCCCAGGGCTGAGGCGCTGTGCCCAGGGTCACAAAGCCAGGAGAGGCAGAGCCAGGCCTGGGACACAGGCCTCTGCGTTTTCAGCTACGTGCCCTCCCCGGTGGAGCCTGCTGCTGTTCAAATGGTCTATTACCCTGGAATTTGTTTTCCCCTGGGTACAGAGGAGAGGAGAAGGATCTGTGGAGTGGTGTTAAGTGAACTGAATGTTCCTTCTGCAAATGAAATGAGAGGCTAATTAGATTCCATAATCACTCTCTCCGATTAAAGTCGCCCTTCCTCCTCCTCCGGCTTCCACACCGCTGGCGTCCCTCAGCTGAGCCGCGCAGTGTCCCTCACTTCGTCTAAATGTGCCGCCTCACACATCTGTACTGATCACAAAGCCCAATTTATTTCATCCTCTATCCGCCAAACACTGCACCCGGCTGGATGGGGGCTGGAAGCCTGAAACTGTGCCTGTTCTAATTGTTGAAAGCCATCAGATTCGCACTCTAGGATGGTAAACTTGTGGCTCAGAGGGAATACACTCAAAATCTCACAGAGGCCAGGCTGGGGATAGAAATAAGAGAAGTCGGTCGGTCCTGGGACATACCAATGTCTCAAGTGAATGCCGGGAACTGGAGTGGGCCAAAGGGGACCTACGCCCCACAAAAAGGAGCAGCTGCGGGTCCTCTCCAGCCACTGGCTGCTGTGGATTCTGTCTTCCTGACCACACAATAAGTTCCACGAGGGCGGGGGCTTTGTCTCACATCCTGTAGCATTTCCAGTGTGTGAGGCAGGCCTGGCACATTAGATGCCCAGTAGATACTTCCTGATTAATGGAGCCGTGCTCAGCCACAAAAGGAAGGAAATCCTGCCGCTTGCAACAACACGGATGAACTTGGAGGACATTACGCTCAGTGAAATAAGTCAGACACAGAAAGACAAGGACTGTGTGATCTCGCCTGTATGGGGAATCTGAAAAAGTCGAACTCACAGAAACAGAAAAAAAAATGGTGGCTGCCAGGGGTCGGGGGTTGGGTGAAATAGGAGCTGTCAGTCAAAAGGTACAAACTCTCAGTGATAAGGTGAATGAATTCTGGAGAGCTCATGTCCAGCACGGCGACTATAGTTAATATAGCATTGTATACTTGCTAAGAGAGTAGACTGTAAGTATTGTCACCTAAAAAAAAAGAAAAGAGGAACTATGTGAGGTGATGCATGTGCTAATTAACTTGATTGTGGTAATCATTTCACAATGTTTACATATATCAAATCATCACGTTGTGCACCTTCAATATATACAAACTTTATCCGTCAATTAGACCTCAATAAAGCGAGTGGGGGGGGGGTGTAAAAAGCCACACCCACTACCCAGCATCCTTCTCACCTAGGCTGCTGTTTGAGTCGTCATGAGCTCAGCAGCCAGTGAAAGCGTGAACACCTGAAGCTGCTTTGGACATGGCTCTCATGGACAAGGTGATTCCCTCAACCTTTGGATCAACGCACCACAGCAACGCTAACCCATTGAGGACTTGCTTGTACAAGATGTAAATGCACATCATGTGTAAACACAGTGATTTATATGTATGCATATGAGCCACGCAGAGCCAACGCGCACCATTCATGGACTGATCTCTCCATTGCATGGCTGTACTCTTCTTATTCCCTCTTATTTGTAGTAGATTCTGTTGTGCCCTCTCCTCTCAGTCTATCCCACATGTAGTGTATATGCATGTGTGCGCACGTGTGTGCGCGCAGAGGTGAGATTGTAGTCACTTTGTAAAATGTCAAGTGTGATCTAGCTGCTCATTAATAACACCTAACTCTGCATTTCTGGATAAATAACTAAATGGCTACTTTTTTCGTGTGTGTCATCTCTTCCTGCCTGTGTCGCCACTTTGGTGCCACAAGGGATCAAAATGTGGAAACACTTTTTAGTTCCTGAAAAATGTTAGCTTCAAAAGAAAAACTCTACAATTGTCTTGAGTTGACATAAATGGCTCTATATCATTATTCTTCTCTATGCAGATTTCAAATTTTAAATGCAATTTGGTGGGGTTTTCTGATATCACACATAATAATTGGTTATAATTAGGAATAAATTGCTCCTGGGGATGAGTAAGGCATCTAATTGCATTAAAAAGAAATGTGCCTTTAATGTCAAGGCAACTTTCCTATTTATACCAAGTCCATTATGTTACCCGAGTAAGAAAACTGGAAGTTTCCTTAGCTGAGGACTGAGACCCATTAGTACTGAGGCCCAAGGAGGGAAAATGAAGCATGTGTCAAAGAAACTACAGGCCCATATTCTGGGACTCAGGTCACAACATGAGACCTGGATAAAATGGCGTCCAATGTCCAGTTTTTGTTTTCTCTTAAAAAGGAGATTGAAACTAGAGGTCCTATCAAGGGAGGTGATTTATGACATAGAAAATTATAGTAATATTTGAAGGAGCCCAGAACACTCTGGAAAGCAGGAATATTACAGCCACAGGTGTGAAACAGGCACCAAATGAATCAAAGTACCGATGAGTGAGATTGCTTACCATCATCCATGTTTCTAGGAGCAAAACAGTCTGGGAGTCAAGCGTGAGGTTACAGGGCCTGAGAATGAGGATATACAAGCGAGACAGTCCACCCAGACATCCACAGGTGATGTTGTGAATGAAAGATCAGTATTTCCTGCTGTGGCTCTGAGCTCCATAAATCCCTAGCTAATAAGGTAACCATGACAGAGGTGCTTTTTAATAACTCCTAGGGTGTAGTAATTGACGGCAGAGCCAGCTGGTTGCTGCAATCAGATATAAATTAAATCATCTTTATTGTTCTATGCTTCCTCTAACTCCCTACCCCCCACCCAGTCCAACCACCACTTCAGCCTCTTAAAACCAATCCTGAGAGAAGAATTTGTCTGCATCACTTATTAAATGACAAGAGCCGGAGGGAAAGAGAGAGGAAAGATGGCGGGAAACAAGTTCTAAATGATTTTCAGTTCCTAGGGCCAGAAATTCATTTCTTCGTCTTCTTTTTTTTTTTTTAATGCTGAACAATTCCTTAATTCCTTCCTGAACTTTCCCTGCCCACCTGTACCACAGGCCTGCAATGCCCGAGCATCCTCTCATCTGAGAAGCATGCCTGGAGGGCCACTAGTGGGCCAGGCCCTGGGGTAGACGCCAGGCACAAGGCAATGAAGGTGACTTCAAGGAGTTCACTGTCAGGGTGGCAGGGAGGGAGGTGAGACAGGTGCCACCATGGGGATGTAACTGAGAGAACATAGGAGAGTGAGATAAATGCAACCCAGGTGGGGACAATTCCGGGCAGGTTTTTAGGAGTACATGGAAGAGAGGGGAGAAGCGGCAGTGTCAGGAAAGGTCCCAATCAAGCCAGGCTCGTTCTGCAATACCTCCCCTGCCTCTCTCACTCCCTCTGTGTCCAGAGACAAAGCTTCCAGGCAGCAAGTAAGCGCCTTAAAGCTAAGAGACAAGCCTGGGTGGTTTGCCCTGGTTGCCTCCCCTCCCCTCTTTCATTCAATCCCTCGACAGATTTCCGAGTGCCTGCTAGGTGCCAGGCGATGTGTCCAGAGCTGAGGACAATGAGATATACTCCCTGCCCTTGAGGTCGCAGCCTACCAGGCAAGAGCTATGTGAACAGATAAAGCCCCTCGCTGAAAGGGGAAGTGAATAAGACCCACCCTGGTGACAAGGTCCATCATCCTGGCTCTGCCACATACTAGTGCCATGACCTTGAGCAATTCACTTATCTCTCTGTGCCTCATCTGTATCATAGGGACAGCAGTAGTCCAGACCTTCCAGGGTCTTTGAGAGGACTAGATGAGTCAATGAATGCTAACGTCTTAGGGCATAGTCTGGTACTTGTAAGGAAGGGCTGTGCAAGCACTGCAGAGAACACACTGTTAATAGTATGAATGGTATTGTTAACTGAACTGAAAGGATGTGCTTTGCAAACGCAGAAGGGGCTCTGTGCCTTGGCAATAGGGAGGCTTCTCAGAGGAGGTGGCATTTAGACTTGCTAACGAAGAAGTCTTTGCATCCTTTGTTTGCAGGCACCTACTGAGGAGCCAGCAAATGTCACTATTGGGATTCAGAGAAAAGGACTCAAAAAACAGAAAGGAGGGTCTATGGGTGATGCAAAAGTGACTTATTTGATCAGAAAATGTGTGCTGAGCAGTCAACATGTGACAGAATCCTAGGTTAAGGCACCAGGAAAGCTTCCGATGTAAAGAAGCGATTTAGAATCTTGTCTAAGGTGAATCACTACCTAAAACCCCACTTTTATTTATACATACACATTTTAACTATTTATCTTTACTTGATTATAGAGACCTTTCCCCATTTGGTTGGCTTAAACTTGGGGCAAGTTACTAAACACCCTCAAACCTTCAGTTTTTTCATCTGTAACATAGGGATAATGACCGTGCCTTGTTAAGGTGGTTGAGATCATTTAAAGAGTCTATTCTCATGAAATACTTGTCATAGTGACAAAGTAATAAATATTCAATAACTCATGGTTACCATTAACTTATGATGCTGATGTTGGAGTGGTAATGGGGATGGCATGAACATGGGAAACAAGGCCATAAATGGGTCATCAAATGCCCTTATTCATTTTAGCTCTTCCAAGGTCTTACATCTCTAAAATCTGCAACACCTCCATTAAGTTTAATATTCTCTGTAGGCTGGCAGTGCCTCTTTTCAAAGAAATGTAGATGAGACCCACTACTGATTGCCTAAAAAACCTGGAAGAGTGATCATTTGGGGAGAAGGGAGAGACAGGCGTGCTTACTTACTCTGAGTCCTTAGAATGTGTGGGCTCCCCACTCATAGACCACAGCCCAGCAGACAAGGGTGAATGAACACCAGTGATCTGGCTGGGATCAGATGGGACTACCAGTCATGATGAGTGTTGAAACTGGTCAATGGGGCACCTGTGCACACTATTTGCAATGCAAGCAACATGGAAAACAGCATCTTGTGAAATAAACCAAATCACTGGCAATTGGGCCACCGTTCCTGCCGCCGCTCCCATAGGGTTTGAGCTGCTTCCTGCCTCCCATGAGAATTCCAAGGCTCACACGAACACTTCCCTGTATATCTTACTCTCTACAGGTTCGTTTGT
>NW_017731356.1:7361244-7380601 GCF_001890085.2 Hipposideros armiger
CCCCCAATGAAAGGCAACCACCAGGCTTACGTTAACGTGAGAAAATTTATCAGCTCCTGGGTGACAGTCAGAATGAACGGTTCATGGGATGGGGACGGAGGCAGGTCTGCTGCGCTGTGCTGAGTCCCTGTAAGTCAGGAACGCTGGGAGAGCAGCATGGAAGGCACAAGAGAGGAGGCAGACACAAGGAGGGAGACGGCGCTACTGAGACCGGTGCCTATTTTAGAGCTTTCTGTACAGCTGGCCTTGCCCCAGGTCCTGAGTAAGGCAGAGGACGGCGGGGGGTGGAGGCAGGGAGGGCGGGAAGTCAGGGTGAGGAGAGACATGCAGACTCCCAGCTTGGCATCTGTCCAGAGGTTTCCTGCCCATCCCACCCCTCCCCCCACCAAACATATGCAAATGGCAACAGTAATAAGCTCAGATAATGATAGAGTCAGCATTTAAGCTCACCATAGAATGTACAAATTACAGGGGAGGCTGTTACAGATGCAAAGGCTGGATGCTTTATTTCTGGGGGGAAGAGATTCTGATTTGCAGGTGCTAACTAAGCAGCTCATGCCAGGCAGGGAGCCCCATTCCGTAGGGATTCCTACAGGGCAGAGACGTCTGAGGCCAGGCTACGCTGCTGCTGGGCATGGAAGTTCCTCCGGCAGATTCGATGGTCTTTTTTCCTGCCGACAAAGCGCCCAGGCTCCCCCTTTTCAACACATCAGCTTCCTCACAACACACCAGCTTCACAGGCTGCCTTGTTCCTGGAGCCTGTCAGGCATGCTCTGGTCTCTGTACTGATTCCTCTGCCTGCATCTTTCTTCCTCCAGGTTGGCATGCACTTCACTCCTTCACCTCCTTAGGGTCTTAACTCAAAAGTCCTTTCTCAAGGAGGATTACCTTAATTACCCTATTTTTAATGACAATCCTCCATGCCCCTTTACCCTTGTCCAAAGAATTTGTCATTTTCTAACGTACTATATAATTTACTTTTTGCTATATATTTTACTTATTTAATGTACACATTGCTTATTATCTGTCTCCCTCCACTCATATATAAGCTCCTTGAGAATAGGAAATCTTGTCTTTTTTGTTACACACACACACACACACACACACACACACACACACTATCCCAAGTGCCTAGACAGAGCCTGGTACATAGTAACATAATAGATACTTATTGTTTGTTAAACATATCATTAAAAGCTCTCCTCCTTTTAGAAGGCAAGAGGACAAGTTTCTTCTGACAGAGGTCACTGACATGTACACGACGCCTGTGTTCCCATCCCAGGCACTCTCTTCTTTGCTAAACCTGTGGTTTGGTACTGACGCAGGATGGGATGCTCTAACCAATTAGCATAACACATATGGCTCAGCAGCATATCATCTCCCAAGAATAAAAGGTGACCAGAGAACAAGGGAACCAGGGACAAATACACATTGGTTTGATTTCCTTTTTTCTCACATAAAGACCAACTTGGAAAGTCATTGTATATTATGACTTTTAGAAGTGAGAATGGACCGACAGCCTGTCCAGCCATTTTATTTGACAAATAAGGTATGGGGAGATTAAATGGATTGCCCAGGCTCTCAGATCCAATTTGTGGGAACGGTGAGACCAAACCTCATATCTGTAATTCCCTGTCTCGTGCATGTCGCTTTTCCCCATGCTACCTCTTACGCAGTTGCACGACACAGGGTTTGTATCTAGGCATCCCATACAGCACCAAGAATTCATTCTCGAAGCAGTTCTTTTTAAGGGCTCTGTCAGGGATCTATTTTTAACAGGACCATGGGTGTCCCTTTTTCAGCACCTCTCCATGTGGACAGCAGCCAACCTGGCTTATTGTAGCCAGTCTATTCTTTGCTGATCATTTGATTCCTTTGGTTTCTGTTTACACAATTAGCTAGTGCTCAGCCTTTGCCTTCAAGAAGGAAGCCTTTCTATATAATACAGTAATGTCAACTATATGTTAATTAAAAAAAAAGTCTTTTCAGAGGATTTGATGATCCGTTACCATTTCTCAGTAACTAGCATGTCTAGTGGTCTAAATAGATTTTTCCAGCCTGTGGGCATTATAGCAGCAATATCCAAAGGAAATTCTGAAAACTACTAATTCTTAGAAGGCTAACAGGCACTTTGTTATTAAATGTATACAGATATTCACATAAACAAATGTAAATAACTTTCCTTCAGTGCTGTTTCAAAAATACATTACAAATTTCCAAGAGAGGGTGCGTAGAATGCATCATTTCTCGATCTAAATTGGCCATGAAATCTTTTATTGTGCAGCATGTCGGATCTGAGGAGCGCGTGCTTGGGAAACGCTTCTCTACTAGGCCAAAGCAGATCTAAGGGCAGAAAGGACAGACGTATGATATGGGTAGTAGCACTGGGGAAACAAAGCAGAGGCTAAGATAAATACAAAATAGACTGGCAGGCACTGGAGTCCAAGAAGAGTGGAGCTGTGGAATAGTAACACTATAAAGACCAATCAAAGGTTCACCAGATCTTTCATGATAAGAGGTCCCTCTCCTCGATCTGGGAGCAGAGCCTCCCCGCTAAGATGTGCAGCCACTCATTAGCAGGGCACAAGCCTCTCACGTTCCACACACAAATCACCAAGATGCTGAAATCTAACCCTAAGCCTCAGATTCTAGCGGCTGATGCCTTTCCAGGAGAATTACCTTGCCTAGTGAAATGGCTCATGACCAGGGCTAGAAAAGTTTGAATAAAATGCATTTAGCTACTATCTAAAGATCTTAAGTCATTGAGCTAAATGCAAGAGGCTTTTGTTAAAAATCGCACTCAACTGGATATTGTGGTTTATTACATACTTTCTCCAATGCTCCTTCTCCTTTTATGTAATCTCAGCTGGGCTGATTTGTCTGCATTCTTTCCAGTGGAATCTTTTTTTTATTACGCCCAAGACACAACAGAGAATCACTAACCCTGTACAGAGGGGCACAAGGATGCATCTGGATTCGAAAAAAGGGGACTATTTATATACCCAAATCAATTGGCAGATTTTAGCATAACATTTGCAGGCTTTCTGCAAAGAGAATGAAAGAAAAGAAAATGCAGTTTCTTCTCTATTCTTCTTTACTGTATTATTTGCACCATGGTATGTTTGTCACATGGCCCAGAGCAAAGTGATCTAATAATGATAGGCCTGCTTGGCACAAGGGAGGGGACGAGCCAGCTGCACTGGGGCTTGCAGGGGAATGTCTCAGACAGCTGGCCCGGCCCCTCACCCGCTGTGTGTGTCAGGGTAAACAAGCAGGATGTTCCTTGATCTCACTTGCATATAATTCCTCCCAGTGCGAACCTGGCTCTAGGTCAAGGCCATTCTGAGCTTCTTGCCTCACTAACAATCAGAGGACCAGAAAAGCAAACAAACCTGAGGCCACAAGAAGCCTTTGATTCTGTTCCAGGTGGGAGTCCCTCCAAATCTGTGCTCAAATCCTCAGGACTGTGGCCTCCCAGCCCAGCTGTAAGGAGCAGCCAAACAACCTGCCTCTTTGTGCAGCTTTAATTAACCCCCATCCCATGTCAACCCACTGGGAAATGCATCAAGACAAGAGATGGGTACATCAAACACTTGCAACTTTAAAAGGAAAGAGTGGGTGTCCCTCCTCCATAAACCTGAAGGAGGCAGAATAGAGCATGAACTTCCTCTGCATTTGTTCTAGGGAGCACGCAGGTCATTTTAGCTGCTTCAGGGCGAGACCCATCGAGACAAACTGCCAGGGCACAGCAGAACCATTAACCTTGTAAGTCTGTTGTGCCAAGCTCTGCCGGTGCCCTCTGTCCGTCTTAGGACAAAGTCCTTGCATGTGTCTGTTTGCACCTGCTAAATCTCAGTGCCAGGAACAGTATCACCCCATGCCTATTCAGTCACTGCATAAAGAAAGGCATGTAAGAGACTTCCTGGCTGCTGTCACAGAATCCACTCTCCCCTTCATCTTCCAGGACACTCAGCCTGATGTGTGAACAGGGACCGCAGGAGATGCTGAGTGTCAGAGACACAGAGTCCAACGGCCCTCCCACCTCAGAAAAGCTACTGAGGTTTCCAACTCCTCTTCCTCCCTAATCACACTAACTTGTGAGCCTGATCAACTCAATGAAGCCCTCTGTTTAGATCCAATTATAGCAAGAATCCACAACTGACTAACCATCAGATTATCCGTTCCAAAAATTGTCACGATGAACTATTGCTAAATAGGCAGCGAGATCTCTGCCAGGAAGCCACTGTGCTGTCACACGAGAACAGGGAAGAAAATGAGAAGAACATTGTGTTTCATCAAAACCCTTGGAAGAGAACATTTCAGGGTTCAAAATCATAGCACTAGGCTATGTATCAAGTCTCAGAAAGAAATTAAATAAAAAGAACTTTTGGTACAGGAAAATATGGCAGGCATAAAATGTCTCGAAGTTCTGGGGTATTAAAAAAGCATTTTGTAAAATGTCTCAAGAGGAAGATAAGATGCATTCCTGCCCTTATAGAGAAAGGTTGTCGACTGCATAGCAATGTGCTTTTTTAATTACCATGGTAGATAAACATCTCCCAGGCAATATACAAAAGAATAAAATAAAATAAAACTTTAAAAAGGTACATGTCCTTATATAAAGCCATAGATCAGAAGGCAACTTCATTCGAGGACTCAAAATTGGATGAGCATTAAAAGATGATGGCGGTCCCGATACGCTTAGAATCATGCAGCACGGAACATCTAGTGTCATTTCCTCGTGTTTCTGACCAAGGAAATGGGGGAACAGGATTTTCAAAGATGAATACCTAGATTAAGTAAGTTAGGGCAGTGTACACAGCTATAACAAACCAATTCCAAAATTTAAGTTCCCTTCTGAAATAAAAGCTTATTTCTCACTTTAACAGCATTCCAATGTAGGTGTTCCTAGTAGATAAGCTGCTCTTCTCCACTTGGTGATTGAAAGACCCAAGTTTTTTTGAACATCTTGTGGCTTTCCTCTAGCCCAGGGGTCGGCAAACTGCAGCTCGCGAGCCACATGCGGCTCTTTGACTACGTACATGTGGCTCTGAAGTCAAATTGAGAAAGAAAATAAAACTATCAGTTTCATTTATAAAAGTTTTAAAGGATATTATTCACATAATGGTGATTTCATTTGTTTTTATGGCTCTCGAATAATTTTTGTTTTAATTATTTTTTATTGTGAAATACACATTTTTCAGAATTAGTTTCAGCTGTACAACACAGTGCAATAGTTATACTTTTTACCCCTTGAGGTGACAATCCCCCTCCCCCTGCCAGTTGGGAGGGGGTGGGGATGAGGGAGAAGGGGAAGGGATTAGACAGCATAAATATGCAACTACAATATTGCCATAGGGACATGAAAGACAGTTTGAATAATTTTTAAATTGTTGTAAGGGACAGGATTTTTATTTTTTTTTGGCTCTTCCATCTCAAAAGTTTGCTGAACCCTGCTCTAGAGCCTTGAAGCCATCTGGTCTACTCTGGCAGATGGAAAAGTAGAAGGCAGAAAAGTCACATCTCTTCTTAATATCCTTGGCCTTGAAGTGGCATCATTATTTTTGTTTATTTTCCATGGGTAAGACTAGCCACATGGCCCCTCCAGGTGCAGAGAAATCTAGGATTCCTGGATGTGGAGCTGCTTTCCAATGACAACTCACCGGCATGGAAGGACGAGCATGAATTGAGCTTTAAAGTTTGCCATCTGTGCCACAGAGCTATACACCAGCGTGAACCATGATGACCTGACTTAGCCAGGTAAGCATAGTGGTCCAAACATGATCAGTGACTCTGTGTGAGTGAAAAGGAGATAACTGACTCCAGGAGAGAGGTAAAACAGATATTAAAATCATCAATGCATTTTAGTGCTTTGGCTTCGCCCATAGTCCTTGTTTCCAAGTCGGTTACTTCATTGTGATTAATATTAAGCTATTAAACATTATAAAGGGATTTCCACGTAAAGCTGGAAGAGTACAGGCATTTTTATGCCACACGCCTCCTTCTAAACTCACACACACAAAAAGAGTTTTTCAACACGCTACTTGCCTGGGAAATAAGCAAACAGCTATAAACAAGGAGGCATGTGTGCCAGTACTGAGAAACCTGAACTGAGATGAAGGCGGGTTCTGGGAGCTGACATAGCGCCTCGGTTCTTCAATAAGATCCTCAAAAAGCAATTATCCAGGAAAGACTGATTAATAATCCACTGGTCCAAAATATTTGGAAGCAGCAGCTGAAAAACATTAGAGTACTCAGGGGAAGAGAAATTTAAGGAGAAACAGTGCTGGCATCTCATGTTTATTGTCTCTGATCGTAACCCCTAGCTAAGGAAGACCACAGGGGCCAAAAAAGGTGACAAAGACATTGAGATTATGACTGCCAGCTCGTAAGACAGGAAGCCTATAATTTCTGGGAACTTACTGTAAGCAGAACCAACATCTGAAAAGCTGAAAACTGTGGGCAGATATGACTCCCAGAGCAAAATAAAGAACTGAGTGAAGGACTATGAACAAAAACATGTGACGATTATACTACACATTTGAGAGGATTCATCAAAAGAGAGGCGATGTTATTTTAAATAATTCTTATCTTCAAAAATTTATATACAACTGATCTCTCTTCTCTAGATTAATAATAATAAAAAATGATCCATTCATTCAAAGGAAAAAATATAGAGTTCAAAGAAAATATTAGAAAACAATAAAAGCAAACACAAAATGTTCTGGGGAAAAAAGAATCCTTCAATTCAGGCCTCATAAACGTCCCACACAATGTGTTCCAATAAAACGAATTCACAATAAAAGTCACAAAACTCAGGGTTAAAAAGCCACCCTTTGTAAAAATCAGCTAGGAACAACAGTGACAACAAAACCGATTCCAGATACTGGAATTATCAGGTAGGGTTATAAAATTACTATTTTTCATATGTTTAAAGACAGAGAAAGGAATTTATAAAATAAGCAAAAAGCAATACACTGTCAAACATGACCAGGCAGATTTAAAAAACAACCAAATAAAACTTAAATAAAATTAACAATGAAATAACTGAGAAGTTTAACAGAAGTGACTAGAGAGAGGCGCCAAGACATATTCTGGGGTAATAGGAATGTTTTTTATTTGGTTATGGGTGGTTGTTACATGGCTCTGTACAATTGTCTATATGCCTCACACTAAATATATAAAAACTGTGTGCTTTACTGTATGTTAATTTACCTCAATTTAAAAAAAAAATCTCAGTGAAAGGATTAAACAGAATAAGAACATCCAAGGAATAACTAGAAAGTAAGAAAGATCTAGAATGTTACTCAGAAATATTTAAATAGAAAATATTGAAGAGAAATTCATAAACTCAAGAGTACACAGTCAGAAGATCAAACATAGATATAATCAGATTCCAGAAAGACACTGAAACTAGAAGGGAAATGAGAGACAATTGTCAAAAGCCAATTGTTGAGATTCTCCAGAACTGTGAAAAGACATGAAACCTCATTTTAGGAATCACAACAATTCCAAGATTCACCATAGCAAATTTACAGGACACCAAAGATAAGCTGGAAACCTCAAAAGCAACCCCAAATAAGAGAGATTATTTGCACAGTCATAATAATTAAATTGACAACTCACATCTGAACAGCAGCAGGGAAGCCAGAAGGCCATATAATACTGCTGCAGTCTTCCCTAAGTGACGACGAAAAAGATGAAGTACAGTGAAATCAGATGCAGTAAAGCACGTCTCATGAACTGAACACACATGCATATGTAACACAACTGAAGACAGGCTCCTTCTCTGGCTCAAGTTCCTACCTTGTAGAGACCAAAGGTTAAAGAGGTAGGGAGAGCGGGAAAAAGGTAAATTCCAAACTCTCAACTGAGTACGAGATCCCTAGAATCATTGCTCCTGTCTTGGAAATCAGCCAGCCATGGGACCCACGATTCTCCCCATCTGTGTTTAAATTGAAGTACACATAACAGATTATTACTGTAAATTGTCTAACTAATCCTGAGATCTAGACAGAGTTGGATCAGACAGCTAGAACCTGCGAACTCCCAGGTACCTAGCTGCAACCAAGTCATGTCAACCTTAAAATAATGCGACCCTGCATTTTATAAAAATAAACATGTGGGCTCAGGCTTATTGAATTATGTTAGGGTTTTGCTGCCTCGACCTAAAATTGTACACTACTATAAGCTAGATCTCAGGAACAGAGATGAAATAAAGATATTTTTCCACTATAAAAATATGAGTTTACCACGATTAGTTAGACCTTCGCTAAAGAATATTTCAAAGTGTGTGTCTCAAGAAGAAAGAAAAGAGCAGGAAGAAACTCTGACATATAGGAAAGAATATGTGTGAGATTAAAAAGTAAATATATAGATAAATTTAAATAAAAGTTCATTCTATAAAACATTAGTAAAGTGTCTAATTTATGATCTCATAAAAAGAGTGAGAGCTAAAAGGGTGGACATCTAGACACTGGTTAGGGGTAACTAGAATTAAACCCTTTTAAGGTCTCATATTTTGAGGAAGGGAAGTAAAAATATTAATTAACTTTATATTGTGTTAAGTATACATTTAAAACTTTAAAAGGCAGCGACTGAAAGAATAGAAATAAAATTAACGTCACCAAAACCAGTAGAGAGGGAAAAAAAATACTTGAATCAATTCAAGTAAAGGCAAGAGTGGTGGAAGAGAAAAAGCACAGCAAAAGCAAAACAAAGAAGACACCTAAGACAAAATAGAAGAAACAAAGCTAAATATATCAGTAATTATAATAAATAAAAATAGACTTTCTGGTTAAAAGGCATATATTATTGTCAGACAGGATTTTTTTTTAATTTTATTGTTAATTTCAGGTGTACAAAACAATGCAATAGCTACCCTTTACACCCTCACAAAGTAACAACCCCTCTCCCCCATCTTCTGCCCTCCCACCCCCATATCATGCTTATCTATTACCATTCCATTGACTCCATTCCCACTCTCTACTTCGTGTCCCGTGACTCTGTGTCAACTATACAATTATAGTTGACATACATTATTATTCAACATCAGCTTCAGATATACAGTGCGGTGGTCAGGCCTCTATCAGACAGGATTTTTTAATGTGGTATATGTTTATAAGAAATATACCTAAAACATGAAGACACAGAAAGGTTCAAAGTAAAAATATGGAAGAATTATATAAGATATAAACATTAGCTAAAATAAAAATAGTACAGCTGTGCTCAAATCAGGAAAAAATGGACTTTAAAGCAAAAGCATTATTAGAGATAAAGAGAATCCTTTCATAACGGTAAAAATGTTCACTTCTCCAGAAAGATATAATTTTACATTTGAATATATCCAATCAAATAGTTTAAAATGAATAAAGCAAAAAATGCAAGAACTACAGGGAGAAAAGAAATCTACAGTGTTATTGGGAAATTTTTAAATACCTCTCTCAGAAATTGATAAGGGTATGAAATATTTGGAGAACACTGTGAACTAACTTGAGTTACATAAGATATATGGAATATGTAACCAACGATTTAGTATCATATTTCTTTACAAACGCACAGGGAACATTTATAAAAATTGGTCACATACTAAGCTATAAAGCAAATTTTAACTACTTTCAAAAATTACTATCACAAAAACCAGGTATTTCTGACC
Source organism: Hipposideros armiger (assembly GCF_001890085.2). NCBI lineage: Eukaryota > Metazoa > Chordata > Mammalia > Chiroptera > Hipposideridae > Hipposideros > Hipposideros armiger. The sequence goes on from NW_017731356.1 coordinate 7,370,900, forward strand.
ACAATGTAAAAAAAAAGGCGTGAATACAAGCACATATATACACTTCTAAATAATTCATGGGTGAAGAAGGAAAAATTCCTAATGGAAATTACAGAATATTTAGAACCAAATAGTAATGAAATTATCAGTCATCTGATCTTACAGGGCATAGGCAAGGTGATGCTTAGAGAAATGTTTACATATTTAAATACTTAGAATACAAAAGTGGAAAGGGTGAAACCTAGAAAGGCAAGAAAACAACCTAAGAAATTAGAACAAAAGAACTAGAAAATAGGGGGGTGACCGGTTAGCTCAGCTGCTTAGAGCATGGTGCTGATAACACCAAGGTTGCCGGTTTGATCCCCGCATGGGCCACTGTGAGCTGTGCCCTCCTTAAAAGAGTGAACTATGCCATTGTAGCATGAAAGCAATGTGTAACCAATGACCATGGCTGCTCCCCAATTAAATTTAAAAAGAAAGAAAAGAAAATTAACACAAATAATGTACAATGAAGTAATTAAAAAAGAAAAGAGAAGTTAGTGAAATAGAAACAAAGTTATTAACAAGGGTTTCCTCCAACCCACAGCTCACATAGTTTGGCCCATAGTGATGTTCAAAATTGACAACCCCACCCATGTGCTCAGAGTTTCCAAATAAATTTTTAGGCTCTAGCTCTCAATCATTATCAATAATCAATTAAGGATTAGCATATGTACAAGGAAAGCCGCTGACACAAAAGGCAAATAAAACTGAACAAATGGAGGGGGAAGCAATTTGGTAAAGCAGAGGTTATTCAGAAGGAAAAAGAAAACATTCAAAAAAGTTATCATTAATATCCTCGGAGATGTAAGGAAAGGAAAGGCTTTACTAAAGCAATAACAGAATGCTAGAATAAAAGGGAAATGTAGTGAACAAAATTGAATGTATAATAGCAGAAATTGAAAAATCAAAAAGGTGCTTGCTAAATAAGTTTAAGCAAATTTACAATAAAGCAAAAAGATAAGTTGATCACAGTAAAAAATAATAATAATAATCAAATTAGATAACCATTTCAATATACCCAGCATCCAAAAGGGGAGAACAGATAAAATAACAGAGGATGTAACAGGTGAAATAATTCAAGATTTATCAGGAATGAAAAACATGATTTTCTAGACTGAAAGGGCATGGTACAATGGATGGAAATAATCCCACTCTATGGCATATTACTGTAAAATTTCAGACCACTGAAGACAAAAAGAAGTTCCTAAAACTTCCAGAGGGAAAAAACAGGTGACATAGAAAAATCAAGAATCACAGTGACTTCAGATATTTCTATACCAATACGAAAAACTAGCAGACAAGTAATCACTTCAAAATCAGAAGGAAAATATTATTTTCTAAATTAGATTTCTATACCAATTAAACCCCAATTAAATGGGGGGGCGTACAGATATTTTTCAGACATGGACAATCTAAACCATGTGCCTGCTATACACCTTTTCTCAGAAAACTAACAAAGAACATGACCAATCACAGCTAGGAAGTAAAGTAAGACAGTGACATCATGACACAAAAGAACTGAAGGCTCAAGGCAAAGAAATATGAAAGGGATCCCCAGGGTGACACTGAACGAGTAGGTGAAAGATGAAAGAAAAGCCACATTGGATCATGTTTCAGATGTTTGGATGAGGAAAGCTCGGGGTCTCATAAACAGTCACCCTTCCCTCTAACACATACAAATGGTCACAACTCAAAGAAGAGAGAGCATTTGTCCTAACAAGGTCCAAAGGGTACTGGTATAAAGCCAAGTCTGAAATCTGAGACAACAAAAAATATGTTCCTAAAACGAGTAGACTCGATAAGTCTAGAGATTCTTTTCCAGTCAACAATTAGCAAAAACTTTGCATACCCACACACTGAAACACAATCTGAAACACAAGGCAATTTACTCTATATACGCATGTATACTGTACTTGCAGAGTATCTCTAGAAAGATACAGCTGATGGCCTCTCAAAGAGGGACTTGGTGAAAGGGACGAGAAGGACTGGTTTTTCACCCTTTACCCTTTTGTTTCTTTTGAATTTTGTAACATACAGACATATAGCCTGCCCAAGTGAATAAAATAAAATATATTCCCTACACCCTTTGATCCAATAACATCACTACTAGGAATTTATTCTAAGGCACATCTGCATATGTGCAAAATGATGCATGTACAAAGTTATTTATTGCAATGTTGTTCTTAGTAGCAAAACACTGACTATAGCCTTATATCCTTTGATAAAAAAGGTAAAATAAATTAGATAGATAAATATAGATAGATATTGGGTTGTAGGAAACGTCATGACGCATTTTTGCAATGAAAAACATAGAAAAAATACATCATGACTTTTCCGACAACCCAATATATCATCAGGAATATACTATGCATGTACAAAAGAGAATGCAAAAACTCATTACTTCCTGATATTAAAAAGATCTCCAACATACAGATTAAGTGAAAAAGGTTAGGAGAACAAAACAAGTGGAGTATGCTACCATTCAGGAAAATATAAAACTATTTATTATATCCTTATGTTTTCTTATAAAGTGTGTATCCTTATCTAGGAGCCTGTATAAGAAATTCATAACATTAGTTATTAGAGAGCAACTTAATGGGAAGAAGAAGAGAACATTTTTCCACTGTATATAATTCTCTACCTTCTGAATTCTAACTATATAAATCTATGCAAAAAATGCACAAAATAAAAATTCAAAAACCAAGACAAATAAACATATGCAAGAAATTCATATTTAAAATACAAAGGGACATGACTGATACAGCAAAGAGCTAAAAGATATAGATTATTATTGCTAATTTTATACCAATATGTGTTAAAATGTAGAGAAATTTATAAATTCCTGGATAAATATAACTTATCAAAACTGGCTCAAAAAAATACAATGACCATAAAAGACATTGGGGCCAATTATTTTTAAACGTTCCACAAAGAAAGCACTGATCTCAGACTGTTTTGTAGGTATATTCTACCAAGTATTCAAGGAACAATAAAATAGAAGCTATATAAGGGCAGGAGGTTTTATGTTTTGTTCTGTGTGATATTTCCAATCTCTAGAATAATTTCTGACGTAGAGTAGACTCTTAGTTCATTTTATGGGATTAGTATGAACTAAATTCTGAAAATAGGGACAGTATATGCACAAAATATCTTCCTAAACCTCGTAAATGGAATCTTACAAACACCTGACAGAAACATCACCTCCGTGGAAAATTGTGAGAATTATTTTTTGTAAAATCAGTAATGGGATAAGGTTTCCTAATAAAAGAACTTCTAGTAAGCACTGGAGGACAGTCTAAACAGACAACAGCATTAAAGAGAAAAAAAGCGATAAAGATTAAAATAAGAGAAACAAAACTGTCATTATTCACAGATGTCTTGATTATCTGCTTAGAAAACCCAAATGATGGCAGATAAATACCTAGAATAAGAAAATTTGGCAGTGGCTAGACTAAAATCCTTATGCAAATACTGCACTTCTATATAAACAATAGCAATAAATAGAAGACATTTTGAAATGTATAATTTTAAGTACCACAAAAATATATAAGGTACCTGGAAATAAATATATTAAAACATGGGTAACGTTTTCATGAAGAAAGTATAAACCAAAAGTGAAAGACAATAAAGAAAAATGCATAAATGGACATTTATACCATATTTATAGATAAGGATACTCTACCATGAAAATCTTAGTTTTCCTATATTTTACATATAGATTCATGCAATCTCAACACATCTCAACACATCAACAGTCTTTCTAGAAATGTTACAGGTGACTCCAAAATTCACACGGACAGGCAAAGAAAGATAGAGCATAGAAAATATCAAAAGTCAAGGAAGACTTGAACTAATTGAACCATCGACCAACTTGACCTAATTGAATATATACAAAACATTCAACCTCACAACAAAAAACAGCGGAAACAAACAAAAAATACAAGAAACTCACTTCAAACACAAAGTAGGTAGAACAAGGACTATTATCATGAACTAAGAGGGACTTTTTCAATGATAATAACTTCTTAAAGACAGAACAACTCTTGGGTCCAGGTCCCAGATCTCTCATTTATTCCTATATCCTTGAGTAAGTTGCTTTACCTGCTCTAACTCAAGGTGAAAATTACTTGAATATCTCAAGTAATACCTCAAAGGTGTGGTCATGGCCTGGCTGCCAAGACTGGCCCTGAGGAGCAGGTCAATGGGACCATACCCTGTAGCCAAAAGGAGTGGTGAGGTCAAGCATGATCCTACACTAGGAAGGTCCAATCTGGTGAGCAGAGAAGCTGCTGCAGGAGAGATGGGTAGCTATGGGCGGTGGCTGAATGGCAGTGCAAAGTGGTTAGGGGCACAGGCTTTGGGGGCAAACCTTTGTGGATTTCAATCTGAGGTCTGTCACATTACTAGCTGTGTGACCTTGGGTACACCATGTAACTTCTCTAAGCCTCACTTTCCCCATCTGTAACGTTAAGGATAATAATCCTGCTTTCATAGATGTAAGTTTCATATTGTTTGCAAAACCCCTATATAGTGCTTGATACGGAGTTGGCACTTAATAAGTTGTAGTTATCATTTTTTCAACAAATTCTAAGCCTCTCCAGATGTGAGCCAGACTGCAGCTAAGTGTCCTGCCCACGTTAGTACTGGCTTAGAACTGAACTGAGTTGAGCCTGTAAGAAAAAGGTATTATTCCTTAGGTCCTGTAAGGAGCTAGGTAAGACAGGAGCAGACATAGCGCCTCTTACCTTCAATTTTGTCATCTCTACGATAAAAGGACTTGACCGGACTATCTCTAAGGACCTCACAGCTCACAGCTCTAAAACTCTTTGATCTGTGAACCAAATCTAATGTGTATTCTATGTTTAGAATTGATATATTGTTAGATCAGCTGGGAATTGCTAAAATCATATCATCTATTGATTTATATAAAGGGCTATGGTAAATGACCTTGGATAAAGAATATAATCTAAAATGGTATTTGTAACATCAAATGGAGTGTGAAGATTTAATGGCTTACCCTTTGGACTGAGGACCTCCTAGACTCATATATTCTTACAGTTTAAAGGGATCTTAGAAGCCAACTTGTCAAACCTTCCGACCTCTGGAGAAACCACTTCTGCATCCGCACCATGCTCCCAGCCTGCCTTGAATATATCTCATGACGGATACCTAACTGCCTCCCAGATGCCTTTTCCATTTTGGGAATCCTATTATTAAGGCATTCTTTAATGCATGTTTCTAGAGCAACAATTTTTTGAGCCCCCTGTTTTTGCTTCTTGAACATAATATCTCTTTCTATTGAAGAAACTATCACGTTTGCCCTTTATCTCTCCACCAGGCTACACACCCTTAATACTTCCATCATTCTCCATGTAAGTTTCCAGACTCCACGGCATCCTGACTGCCTTCTTGGGGACCACTCTGTATCTCATGTAAAATGTAGTCCCTGGATTAAGTACAGTACTTCAAATGTGGTGCAAGAAGGAACACTCACCCCCCCCCACATCGGTGGGACACAATGTCCCTCTCAATGCTGCCAAAGACTTGAATATTCTCCAAAGAATCCATACAAGTGGTCGAAAGGTATATGAAAAAAAATGGTCATTGTCACTAATCATCAGGAAAATGCACATCAAAACCACCACAAGATGTAACACCTGTCAGGGTGGTTAGGAATGAAAAAACAAAAGTCAACAAGAGGTGGCAAGGATGTGGAGAAACTGGACCCTTTATACACTGTTGTTAAGAATGCAAAATGGCGCAGCTACTTCGGTAAACAGTATGGGAGTTCCTCAAACATTTCAAAATGGATCAACCATATGATCCAGCGATCCCATTTCGTGATATTTATCCAAAAGAATTGAAATCAGGATCTCAAAGACATAACAGCTCTCCCATGTTCACTGCAGCATGATTTTAAGCCACCGAGATGTGGACACACCTTAAAGGTCCCATTGACAGACAAATGAATGAAGAAGCTGTGGTATATACAGACACTGGAATACTATTCAGCCTTAAAAAAGAAAGGAAATCTGCAATATGCAACAACATGGATGAACTTCAAGGACGCTATGCTAAGGGAAATAAGCCAGTCACAGAAAGACAAATACTGCATGAGTCCACTTATATGAGGTATGTAAAATGGTCCAATTCATAGAATCAAATAGAGGATGGTGGTTTCCAGGGGCTGGGGGAGGAAGACTGGGTATTTTACTAATCAACAAGCATAAAGTGCCAGTTAAGCATGATGAACACGCTCTGAAGGCCTGCTGTGCCACACGGTACCTACTGCCACCAAGCATTTTGTTAAGAGGCTAGAGCTCATGTTAAGTGTTCCTACCATAATAATTTTTTTTTTTTTTTTAGAAAATGGAATCATACAAAAATAAAGAGGAGGGTTTTATTTTCCAGAAGCCCCAGTTCACAGACGGTTCATATTCCACTCGTTACTTCGGCCCCGGTGTCCTCATCTACAAAACAAGAGCTTAGGCTACAGGGTCAGTGGTTTTCACTGGGTTTCTTTCAGTCGTGTGAACTCTTACTTTAAATTAAGCTATTTATGGGTCCCCCACAAGGACACAGACCTGTGGCCACGTGCTGGCTGTGCCCTGCCGCCTCTGCTCCTGCCCACCACCCGACGCCTCCACCCCACTGCCCTCTGAGGGGACCGCTACAGCATCGCCCAGGAAGCCCTACAAAGCCATGAGCAGCCTGATCGCTCAGCTGCCTTCAAGCCCTAACATTCTAAAATTCTCATTAAAAAAAAAAAAAAAAGACAATTTTTCATCTGAACTGGTGCCATGGATTATAGCCTAGTGGTTACCAATGTCACTTCAAATCCCAGCCCCGCCATTCGGTGGACATGCGATGGTGGGGACTTTGGGTGCCTGCTTCCTCGTGTGCAGAGTGGAGACTCACCTCACAGGGCTTGCTGTGAGGCTGACATGATCTCACTCACGCAAAGCCTGTAGAATCGTGCCTGGCACTTTGTTAGCCTCACTTCAGCTGCCAGCTCAAGCCCCCCCGACCTTGACTCACATAATTACATTTTTGAATCTAAACTCACGACATTCATCTCTTCTGTATTTAATTATTTTTCTTCTCGGTAAGGACTCAGCGTTGAAGATTCAGGCTCAAGGTAATTCTGAATCTTGATCCCTTCATCTTTCTTCTTACCTATCTCTTGCCAGGACTCTGCCACTGGCATTTTTGATAAGCAAATATCCTGTGTCTTCAGCTGGGTCACCAGTCTCTTCCAAAAGATAAAATCTGACTTTATTGAGTGGCTATGGATGAAAAGATAACATGGCAGCGTTGAGCCAGTGTGCGTGTGGATATCATAATGGGAATGTTTGGGTAGAACTGAGTCAAGTCAGAGGTTCAGACGTTCTGAAAAGAAGGTATAAATGAGCGTATTATTTATCACAATGAATTGGAAGTATATAAAATTTTAGAGACTAGTAATTACCTAAACTTTGAAGCAGCCCAATCAGTTTTTTGTTTGCATTGTTTAGAAACCAAAGAAAATTTGAGAACCACAACTAATCATCTACAAAGTGTTAAAAAAATTTCTAAGAGAAGAAAAAAATGAGCTTTTGCTTCTTTCCAGTCTCCGGGGCTCCAACCATTTCTCAGCAGAAGCAGACTAAATCTCAGTTCTAACATGGCTCATGGCGTGTTTCACACCTGTGACCCACCTACCTCTCTCGCCCGCCTTCCAGTCACAGAAATGAGTTTTCCTTTCCATGAACATACCACATACTTTTACACTTGTGCCATCTGATAATGCGATTCTTTCTGCCAATTACTATTTTCCGCCTTTTTCTCTGTGTGGCAAACTTCCACTCGTTCTTATAGACTCCCAAATCAAACGTTACTTTTTCTGTAAAATTAACTCCAATTCCAAAACCACTACTGCTCCTTCTGAGTTGCTACTATTCCTCTTTTCTAACCTCTCACAGCGTTACATTGTGATCGGCTGTTTCCAAGCGTGCGTCATTGGCAACAGCTCGTTGGGGACATTGTATGATACCTCAAGCAATGCCCTCAGTTTGGGACATATTGTAGAGCTCAGATTTTTGAGAAAATGTTACAGGGCTTACCTATGATGAATAGCATTGTTTCTGTAGGAACATGTGAACAGTGTTCTAAGTAGAGGAATTTCAAATTAACTTTGGAAACACAACCCAGTTCGTTGATTTCTTTCATTGAACAAATGTTTCTTGAGCAATTACTGTACGTCAGGCATTGTCTGAGCCGCAGGAGACCCATCAGTGAGCAAAGCCGTCAGATATCTTGACCCCGTGGAGTTTATGTTCCAATAATAAACATGATAAAATCCGTTTAAAAATACAGTATGTAATTAGAAAATGACAATGGCGAGGGGGAAAATAAATCATGGTAGAGGGATAGGAACCCTCAGGGAAAATGGCGGCCGCGTTTTTAGATTAAGCAATCAGGGAAGGCCTTGCAGAGATGGTGCGTTGAGTGAAAATACGAGTCAGTGAGCCATGTGGAGAGCTGGGGAAACCGCAAGGTCAAGACCAAGACCTGGGAGAGGAGGGCTGCCTGGCGCGCTCAGGCCGTGAGGCAACGCAGCCGAGGCGGGAAGAGCACGGGGAGAAGAGAAGTGACAGAAGCCAGGCCCCCGGCAGGTGAGCAAGAGGACTCTGGGTTTTAGTGATGAGACGGGACTCCGGCGAGAGTAATAAGCAGAGGAGTGATGTGATCTCGTGTATATTTTCACAGGGCCCCTCTGGCGGCTTTGATAAGAACAGGTTTGGGGGAAGCAGAGGACAAAGACAGAAGAAACACCCCAGTTCGGGAGCTACTGCAGTAAGACAGGTGAGAGGTGATGGGAGTGCTGAGAACATGGTGAGATTTCAGATGAATCTGTCAGGATTTTCTGATGGATTGGATGAAGGTTGTGAACGGGGAGGCTTCAAGACTTGTTTTTTATCCTAGCAGTTTAAAGAATGAAGTTAAATGAACTGAAAAGGGGGAAAGTATAAGACAAGCTGGTTCGGAGGAAGATTCAGAGTACTTAGCTTTGGAGCTGTTAAATTTGCAATCTCTATTAGGCATCCAAGCAGGGATGCCAAGCAGGCAGTGGGATATATGGACCTGGGTCAGGAGAGACATCTGGGTTGGAGATAAGAATTTGGATGTTATCAGCACAGAGATGCTATTTAAAGCCACGAACCTGGACTAGATCACATATGGAGTGGTTATAGATAGAGAAAAAAAAAAAAGAAGAAGAAGAAGAAGAGGAGGTCCAAAGGGCTGAGCACTGGGGTACCCCAATATTTAGAAGCTGAGGAAATGAGGAGAAATCAGAAAAACATACTGGGAAGGAGCATTTATAAAGGTAGTGGGAAAAGCAAGCAAAGCGTGGTGTCTTGAAAGCTGAGAAAGTGTTTCACAGAGAACAGAGTGAACAGCTGTGCGTCAAGTGCTGTTGAGGTTTTAAGTAAGATGAAGACTGAGAATAACATGGAAATCAAGGGTGACCTTGACAAGTACAGTTTCAGGAGAATTGTGGTGGTAAAGGCCTGATTGGGGTAGATTCAGGTGAGAATGGAGGAGAGAAATTAAAGTAATTAAAGAAATTTAAGATGTTTTAAAGTAATGAGAAGGAGACAATAGGGAGTTAACTAGAATGGGAATTGAGGTCAAGAAAGG
>NW_017731356.1:7382736-7389522 GCF_001890085.2 Hipposideros armiger
ACATCAACAGTAGGTTCCAAGGACCTTTGTAAAATAGTTGGGCCTCCTGATTCCCTAGAAGTTGGTTGCATTCTCTCACGGCCTCATTTCATAAACGCAACTGTTGTAGAACGAAAGCCTGCTAGACTGGACTCGGTTGAGCTGGATCTAAATCCTGACTCTGCCACTTACAAACTCTATAACTTTGGACAAATTATTTAGCTTTGCTTAACCCCATCATCCTCACCTGTGAACTGGATCTAGTAATAGTTGTCCACAGGGTTATTCTAAGGAGTCAATATAGTCCCCATGTGAAAATGCCTAGCATTGAGCCTGCTCCAAAATAGACAAACAACATTCATTATTAGAATCTTCAGGGCTGGCCAAGTAGTTCAGTTGGTTAAGAGCTCGCTCAAGAGTGCAAGCTCTGAGCAACAGCGGTTCAAGTCCCAGACCAAGCTGAGCTGCTACTGAGCTATCAACAGGTGGAAGGATGGTTCAGCTAAAAAAATAAAATAAAATAAAAAGGTAGAATCTTCAGGGCACACACAGTCCACCTGAACTAAGATCACATGAGAGAAAAATTTGCACGAAGTCTTCTAAGGTGACGTGATATGGAGAACTCCAGGCAATTTAAGGTGTTCTAGCCATTTAAGATTTACCTGATTTATTCCCAACATCTTATGCTAATCCTTCAGTAACACGGGTCTGAAAGTTCAACTTCTACTATTTTGTTTTAAAACCTTTTATTTTTCCCATCCCCATCCAAGAACCAGCCCTGTGGATTCCCCACCAAATTCCTGGTTTCCTGTCTCTCCCCACTGCCTCTTCCTCACTCAGTGCCAATAGAGCACAAGAGGTAACCAGCAAGGCCTTGCTTTTAACTGAGAGATGCACTGAAAAACTGCAAACCATTGCTGAAAGAAAATAAAGACTGCTTAAATAAATGGAAAGACATCCCACATTCATAGACTGAAAGATTTGATATTGTTAAGATGTCATCCTACCCTAAATAATCTATAGTTTTAACAAAATTGCCTTCAAAATTCCAATGACTATTTGTGCAGAAATGAAAAAGCCTATCCTCAAATTAACATAGAATTGCAAAGCGCCATGAATACCCAATTTTGATAAAGAAAAAGTACTTACACTTCCTGATCTCAAAATCTACTACAAAGCTACAGTGTGGTGCTGGCAATAAGGATAGACATAGAGACCAACTGAGAGTCCAGAAATAAATCCATACATCTAAGTCCAATCGATTTTTGACAAGGGTGCCAGACTAATTAAGAAAAAAAGAGGAAGGATGCAAATCACTAACATCAGAAAACAAAAGCGAGGACATCGCTATAGGTCCCATGATGGGGAGGTATTGAAGATAATGAGCGATGCTACGCATGTGTGGGGACAGCTGGCATATGGGAAGGCTCTGTACTTTCCTCTCAATTTCTCTGTGAATCTAAATCTGCTCTAAAAAAATAAAATCTATTAAAATATTTTTTAAATGGTTTTACAGAATAGGAAAAAATATTGGCAAATCAATATATCTGATAAGAGTTTAATATCCAGAATACACAAAGGACTCTACAACCCAACAGAAGACAATCAACCTAATTTTTCAAATGGGCAAGTTATCTGAATAAATATTTCCCCAAAGAAGACGTACAAATGGCCAATAAGCACGTGAAATGATGTTCAACATCATTAGTCATTGGGGAAACACACACCAAAACCACAATGCTATACCATGTCATACCTATTAGGATGGCTGTAGTAAAAATAAAATGAAAAATAACAAGTGTTCGTGAAGTAGAAAAACTAGAACCCTCATATATTGCCTGTGGGAATGTAAAATGCTGCACTTACTGTGGAAGACAGCTTGGAAGTTTTTCAAGAAGTTAAACAGAATTACCATATGACTCAGCATTTCCACTCCCAGGTATGTACCCAAAAGAACTGACAGCAGGGACTCAAACAGATACATGTACAAGAATGTTCATAGAAGCTTTATTTTATAATAGCCAAAAGGTGGAAACAACCAAAGTGTTCATCAACAGACAAATGGATAAATAAGGAATAGCCATACAATGGAATATTATTCAGCCCAAAAAGCAACCAAGTTCTGATACATGCTACAACATGAATGAGCCTTGGGAAAAAAAAAATGTGCTAACTGAACTAAACAAGACAAAAGAGCAAATACTGTATGATTCCACTTACATGAAATATCTAGAATATACAATTTCATATATTCTAGGGACTGAAAGACTAGAAGCTACCAGAGGCTGGGAAGAGGCAGGGGAAAAGGGGCATCATTGCTTAATGAATGCAATTTCTGTTTGGGGTGATAAAAAATTTTGGAAATAGATTGTGATCATGGTTGTACAACATTGTGAATGTAAGTAATGCCACTGAATTGTATACTTAAAAACTGTTAAAATGACAAATTTTACATTATACAATATTTCACCCCAATAAAAAAAGAATATTAAGTAAATTGCAAAAGGGATAAACCTAAAGAAATCTACACCAAGATATATCATAGTCAAGATGTGACAATTAATGACTAAGAAATAATCTTGAGAGGAACCAGAGAATAATGACACCTTGCCTATAGGCAGAAAAACCATTAGAATGGCAGCATATATCTATTCAAACACCATGGCAGGCAGAAGAAGTGGCACAACATTTGTCAAGGGATGAAAGAACAGGATTGTCAATCCAGAATCCTACCTCCAGCAAAAAAATATTCTTCAGGGATAAAAAGAAAATCATGGCATTTTCAGAGTAAGAAACACTAAACATTCATCATCAGCACATCTATCCTAAAAATAATAGCTAAAGTGAGAGAGGGAGGGGAAGAGGGAGAGGGAGAGGGAGAGGGAGAGGGAGAGGGGGAGAGAGGAGGAGGGAGAGGGAGAGAGACTGAGAAAGGGGTCTCTGAGCATCAGGAAGGAAGAAAGGACATGGTGAGCAAACACACATTATTACACTGATTATTTTAATATTGAACCAGCCTTGCATCCCTAGAAGAAACTCTATTTAGTCATAGTGCATGATTCTTTGTATATATTGCTAAATTCTATTTGCTAATATTTTGCTAAGGATATCTCCATGCAGGATATTTGTTGGCAGTCTTTGATTGTGTGCTCTCTTTGAATGATTTTGGTATCATGATAATACTAGCTTTATAAAATGGATTGAGAGGTGTTTCCTTCTTTTCTTACGTCTGAAAGAGATTGCTTAGAATTATTTCATTCTTGATGTTGGTAATTTGTGTCTCCTCTGGTTTTTCTTTTGTCAGTATTGCTAGAGGTATGTCAATTTTATAGATCTTTTCGAATAACCACCTTTTTGTTTTACTTTCTCTATTGTTTTTCTGTTTTCCATTTATTTCTGCTTTTATCTTTGTTATTTCCCTCCTTTTGTTTGCTTTGGTTTATGTGCTCTTCTTTGTTTAAACTCTTGAGNAAGCTACAAGGGAGCAGTGATATGCGTAGAATATGGACAATGGTCAGAAACTGAGAAGGCCACATAAGCAAGTTACAAGCCAAGGATAAAGGATGAAAGGAAGGATCAGGGATATAGGGTGAGGCTGGAGACCATGTCTGGAACACGCACGCCAAGTGAAGGTAAACCAGGAGGTCGAGAGTCAGAGGAGTAACCTGAGACTGTACCCAGGAGGTCACAGGAAACTAGAAAGTGTCACCGCAGGACCAATAACACTTCACAGAGAGCACTGTGCTGTGCCAAGACTCCTTTTGAGGGCCTGCAGCCCTTAGCCACGGATGTTCTTCCTCTGGTTCCTGAATCTGATGGCCAGTATACCCTTGTTAAGAGTTTGCCTTATCATTATTTTAATGAAGAGTTATACTTATACACAGAAAGTATTACTGAATGTATAATGTATGAATACCAAGAGCTCTGAAAATCAATTGGCCACTCCAGAAAGTCTCATCAATGCTTCCAAAACCCACGGAAGCAAGCACACAGCGATGAACGCACCAGGGTGGCCGACTGTGTCCACCAAACCATTCTTGACTTCCTGGGAACTCACCTTGCTACCTTTCCTGTCTCTGTGCATCTATCTGTGGTCATATGACCCTGACATGTTGAAGTTGCAAGAAAGAAAGAGTCGGAGTGGCTGAGGCACTGGGTGCCTGAAAGACAAACAGCAGCACAGCAGGGTCATCAGACCTGCCTCCAATTCTGATGAAAACAAGGAGTAAATCTTTGTGGTACGAAGTCACTGACACTTACTTTCTACCTTGTGAGACAGAGCCTAGCATGACCCTGACTGCGACACAGACACACCGTCTTAGCCGAGGTAACCAGTTGGCCTGTAAGTGCCAATCCATTAAGTCATAGCAAGCATCACAGATGCTTAAATAACAAAGTTCCCTTAGGATATAAAACATAATTCGATCCACAACCATTTGGTTTTCACACAGCACATCTGGTTTTCAGGAATATATCTTTGAAAATTGAGTTACCTCTCTAATGATATTATATTTGCATCTGAGGAACTGAAAAGACAAGACTGACTGCAGGTTAAATAAAAAGTGCCGAGGTCTCTTCTGATTTGCTCTCCAAGTTTCTCTGATAACATATGTAAATACCCTGAAGGTAATTAGATTCTAAATTCTCCTTTGCTGTAATGATCCAGGTGTCACTGGAATGATGGTTAAAAAAGAAAAAAAAAAAAAAGAAGCGTTTTTCCTACAGAAGTTTACAGCATATGATTTTTTTTTCTTTTTTAATTAAACCTCTGCATAGTGAATACCACACCTGATTCAGACATTCGAATCGTTCCAGAACCCCCCAACTCAGCTAAGAGAGCCGGTCTAGCTGATTCAGGCAATTGTGTTGCTTTTTAAAACACTGTCCCCAAAGAATCCTTGCTAGTTGCTCAGAGCCTGCGTGGAGTCAATTATTAAGGTTTCTCCCTGTATTGCTCCGTCTGCACTTCCCACCTTCTCCCTGTCCCTATTAATCTGCTGCGGAGCCACTTTGCTATTTCTGATGCTGAGCTAGGGATTGTTGCGTTGTCCATTTGGATTTTCTCTGGTTGCTTAACATTGGAGCAAAAGAAAAGAAACGGTAGGAGCAGGCTGATGTTTGGGTGTGGACCATGCCACCTAGGCCAGGTGTGGACAGGAGGGCCGCTGGAACATGTCCAGCATCGTGAAACCCTTATTAAAGTGCTTTCTACTCCACTGATAAAATGGCAGGGTTTATTTACCAGAATTTATAGCTAGCGGTTCTTTTATCACTGGCAGTATGTTTCCGTAAGTGCATCACTGTCCCAAATATTTGTTAAAGGCTTAAATAGTTTCAAACGTGTGCTCCTTCACTTAATTTACAGCTGTTCCTGAAAGTGCACTGTTCAGGGCTTGATGCAACCGCTTCTGCCTCCTGTTCATATTTCATATTTTGTTTTACGCTTTGGTAGATTTCACGGTGATCTTTTTTTAACCAGTAAAATCTAGTTTAGGAAAGAAAATACATTTTCTATAGAGTCAAGCTGTAGAAACAGTCCTATATAATGAGACCATTACATCAACAGTAGGTTCCAAGGACCTTTGTAAAATAGTTGGGCCTCCTGATTCCCTAGAAGTTGGTTGCATTCTCTCACGGCCTCATTTCATAAACGCAACTGTTGTAGAACGAAAGCCTGCTAGACTGGACTCGGTTGAGCTGGATCTAAATCCTGACTCTGCCACTTACAAACTCTATAACTTTGGACAAATTATTTAGCTTTGCTTAACCCCATCATCCTCACCTGTGAACTGGATCTAGTAATAGTTGTCCACAGGGTTATTCTAAGGAGTCAATATAGTCCCCATGTGAAAATGCCTAGCATTGAGCCTGCTCCAAAATAGACAAACAACATTCATTATTAGAATCTTCAGGGCTGGCCAAGTGGTTCAGTTGGTTAAGAGCTCGCTCAAGAGTGCAAGCTCTGAGCAACAGCGGTTCAAGTCCCAGACCAAGCTGAGCTGCTACTGAGCTATCAACAGGTGGCAGGATGGTTCAGCTAAAAAAATAAAATAAAATAAAAAGGTAGAATCTTCAGGGCACACACAGTCCACCTGAAATAAGATCACATGAGAGAAAAATTTGCACGAAGTCTTCTAAGGTGACGTGATATGGAGAACTCCAGGCAATTTAAGGTGTTCTAGCCATTTAAGATTTACCTGATTTATTCCCAACATCTTATGCTAATCCTTCAGTAACACGGGTCTGAAAGTTCAACTTCTACTATTTTGTTTTAAAACCTTTTATTTTTCCCATCCCCATCCAAGAACCAGCCCTGTGGATTCCCCACCAAATTCCTGGTTTCCTGTCTCTCCCCACTGCCTCTTCCTCACTCAGTGCCAATAGAGCACAAGAGGTAACCAGCAAGGCCTTGCTTTTAACTGAGAGATGCACTGAAAAACTGCAAACCATTGCTGAAAGAAAATAAAGACTGCTTAAATAAATGGAAAGACATCCCACATTCATAGACTGAAAGATTTGATATTGTTAAGATGTCATCCTACCCTAAATAATCTATAGTTTTAACACAATTGCCTTCAAAATTCCAATGACTATTTGTGCAGAAATGAAAAAGCCTATCCTCAAATTAACATAGAATTGCAAAGCGCCATGAATACCCAATTTTGATAAAGAAAAAGTACTTACACTTCCTGATCTCAAAATCTACTACAAAGCTACAGTGTGGTGCTGGCAATAAGGATAGACATAGAGACCAACTGAGAGTCCAGAAATAAATCCATACATCTAAGTCCAATCGATTTTTGACAA
>NW_017731356.1:7394547-7436100 GCF_001890085.2 Hipposideros armiger
TCACTTACTGGCCAGTCTTGTAAGTTTTCAGAACTTCTAGCATTTTATAGAAGCACCTTATGAAAAAGGAAATGCAAAACTCTTCTAAGGAAAAGTTAGGATTTGTCAGCAAAAGGCATTATTTTGACAGTAAAAGGCAGTATGCAAGAGAGAGTCCAAACACCTTGAAAAGAACCAATGCAACTTACAGAGAAAATACGTATACTTCCAGGGGTGAAGACTGCCTTTCTTTTTTTCCCTAGCTTTGTTGAAATATAATAGATATATAATATTGTGTAAGTTGAAGATACACAATGTGATGATGTGGACACTCTATGTTGTGAAATGATTAGCACAATAAGGTTAGTTAACATCTCCATCACCTCAAATCGTGTGTGTGTGTGTGTATGTGTGTGTATATGTGTGTGTGTGTGGTGAGAACATTTCATATCTACCATCTTAGCAACTTTCAAGTATACAACACAGTATTACTAACCAAAATCATCTTTCTCTAGGCTAGAGCCTCAGAACTTGTTCATCTTATAACTGGGAGTTTGGACACTTTAACAAACACCTCCCCATTCATTCCTTGGAAGCCAAACCCAGTCCCTGGAAGCCACTAGTCTACTATTTTTATGAGTTCGGCTTTTCTAGATAGAATATCGTTCTTAGTTAAGTTTAATTTCACTCAAATTCACATAATGCTGACACTGCACTAGAAATGTATAAGAAAGGAAAAAAAGTTTTAAAACTGTGCCTAAATGCCACAAATTTATAATCAAAAACATAGCAAAAGCCCTATTGCAGTGTATAATGATTAACCTATAGATTTCAATCTATTCAAGATAGCTCAGAGATTTTATATATTCATATTTCCACAGGCTACGTGAAAGTGAAATTTTCCTCTAGGTTGAAAATCTATTCATTCAATAAATTAACATATACCCTGCTACATGATCAGCAGTGTGGTGAGCACATGTTACAAAGATGACTAAGATACATGGGAGAGAGATGTATAACTACAGAATAATGAGCTGTTTCAGGGTGGCTTTAAGAAAAGAGCTACTGAAAACAGGGGATGATTACATTCTCAGGCTCATGGAGAAGACGCAGTAGAAAGATGGAATGCTCATGAAAGGGGAGAAGATGCAGTCAAAAACATCAATGACTGCTCTCCAGTTATGATGTAACTAGCTAAAAATGGGAGCGGGAATTGTACAGGCAGGAACTGTGCGAGTGACTGGCTATTACTGAACAAAATTCCAAATAATGATCCCTTGGTATTCCCTGGCTGTGTTTCATTTACTTCCCCTGAAGTACAAGGAGCAACATTAGACTGGCTTCTTCCATGGGACTTGCTTTATTGAGTTTGATGATACTTGCAGGGAATCTTTCACTGTAATTTTCCCCTCTAGTTTTCCCTAACATTGTATTTATCGGAGAGTAATTGCAAGAAAATATGTAATAATCTTGATTCAAGACCATCATCCTACTCCTGGTCTGCTGGCCTTTGTCGCTTTCCTATAACTTTGGTACTGACCACAAACACCAATGACTCTGAAATATATATACACACACACATGCATGCACACACGCACACACACAAACAGTAATACCTTGGTTTGCAAGCATAATTCGTTCCGGAAACAAGCTACTTGTATTGCAAGACATTGCTCGTTTACCACGTTAAAATGTATTAGAAATGTTTGCTCATCTTGCAGAACACTCGCAAACCACGTTACTCACAATCCAAGGTTTTACTGTATATTTATATGGAGATGGCTGTTGGACATGCTCTTCTTCCAAGGTCTAAACTCTCTTTCCTATTTCTGAGCTGACACATGATTCTAGCGCTGTTTACTCTGCCTGTGGTATCATTTCCCAAGGCAGCCAAGACAGGATACGAACGTTTGATTTTAGAGCAAACTGCACTGAACCATCTACAATGGGTTTTTCATATTAGAAACAAAAGGAATCTATCAGTAGCCAGAAGCCCCCTTAGCTTAGCGTGAGGCAAGAGTAAACTCAGGGCCACTGGCTAAAAGTCCCAGGCCCACAATTTTCTCCTCTATGTGCAATGTCTATTATGCCCTTGGAGATAGGCCCACGTGCTAAGAACAATTACCTTCTGCGCTTTGCAGTCTGCTTTGTTTATGGAAACCTGGAGAGATTTGTGGACACTGGGATAAAATATGTGAGGTAATGTGACTATTCTTCACTATTCTCGGTGATAAGAGCTGCCCGCCTGTGGACATCGAGAGACATTATTTTCAGAAAATGAGCAGGGGTAGCAGATCATGAGATGAACTCTGGGCACAGAAATAAATTATGGGCTGAAACAGCTTGGACATTCGTTATTCCTGATGGAACTGGGCCCTCTTTGGGTTTGGAGAGTGTTGTGATGTATGTACCTCAAGCAGAAAATTCTTCAACCCTTTGTTACAAAATGAACTCATTAGGTGAAGATAAGGCATGAGCCGCCGATCATCCTGCATTTGAGAGTTGTTCTCCTTGCTCCTGTTCCCATATTTACAATACGTTGGAGAAGGGTCCCCAAATTAACTTCTTCTCAATACATTAAGCCATAGGAAACTCTGTTTCAGACTGAGTTACATGAATTTGAAAATCCTTCCTCTCATTTCACGAAGCCAGTTAAGGTGCAAAAATTTTCTCACGAGGATCATTTGAAGGGCTTTTACTGTAAAGGACATAACAGGAACAATATATCTTATTTTCTGTTGGAGAAAGCCACGAAAAATTGAGCATTTCATTGGGGGCCAGGGTAGATGCATAATGAACAAATTAGAAGATGTCCTCTCTTGATGACATGATAAAAGTCCAGTCAATGCTCTGATGTTGACTTTCCATGAACTGTGGCTCCCATCTTAGAAAAAGCTATTTAAAATAACCAAACTGGAAAGTTTCAGTTTGCTAATACAGACGGCAACTGTTGTCATCTCTCTGGATGAACTCAGGAGAGTAAGGAAAAGTGACGGCAGTGAACCTGGGACAGGCCACCTCACCAGCAGTCCTTTGCTTCTTCCCAGGCTCCTCTGTCCTCCTACCTGCCTGGCCCTGTTCCCTCAGGTCTGATTCCTGCCAATCTCCCCATAGCTGACTGTTTGGCTCACCTGGCTGCCCCAGAGCTCCCTTCATTACTATCTGTGTGGACATTTTACCCCGCCAAGGCGAGATCCAGTGAGAGCTCGGCCTGCAGGTCAAAGTAACAATGTGTAGAAACACACACACCCTGACTGAAAGTGTGTAGGCAGAGGTGAGAAAAGGCAGGAAACCAACAGCTCCCTGTGGCTGAAATGGGACTAGAGTCCAGGTCTTCGAACTTCAAGTCCACTATTCACCACGACACCCAGACACCTTCTTATCTGTGTTTATACATTCTTCTGCCCCTCGATGGCAGGACATCGCAGAAAACTGCGGTTTGGCAGATGGATGGGCCACAACAAATGAAGCCAAGGTTGTGTGTTCAATCCCCACATGGGTCAGGCTGTGGCGGGCGATGTCCACAGACACAGCCCCTAGAGCTGCTTTGCTGCCTTGCAACCGAGAGTGAGTGGCCACAGAAGCACTGAGTGGGAAAGCAGCCGCAGAAGAGCACATGCTCCCCGACACAGTCCATGTCCTACCAGGAGAGCCAGCAGTGTCGTCTGCACGCCTGAAAAACCACAGGATTAGACCATGTTCTCCCTGAAGGCATGCAGTGAATATTCTTTCATCTGAGCAGGACCCAGTATGGTGACTAACGTACATGGGAAAGGAGAGGCTGCCTGATCTTTAAGGGGAAACCAATTTCTGGACTGAGCTGGTGAAAGCGTAACCCTTACAATTCCTCAACCTGCGTCTCTTTTTACTCAGGCTGGTCTCACAGTTCCACTGCAGGAAAATGAAGGCCAAATAGATTGGCCATTATCTCACCCTCCTTGGATCTTGGAAGCCTTTTTTCTACTGCGGTTACAGTCCTGGCCCAACTGACATGAGTGTGCTATGTAAGTGTCTTACCTCTACTGCACGTAAGCTCATTACAGGGAGGGACAAGCCTGGTCTTCCTCATACCTCATCGCGTACCACACAACGTCTGGAACAAAACATGGCCCCCGGACATAAGCATTTAATTGGAACTGACTTTGAATCCCAAGCCCTGTCAAGCCCTGTGACCAGCTTGAACCTAGAGGCCAGCTGTGACAAACTCTACTCTAGGCTACACCTCTTATCAAGACGCCGTCTTCCTAGGTCACGGATCTCTGCTCATAAATATGACTCCTACTATCAGAACTGATGCTGGGAGCCGAAGCCTATGCTCTCACTTGTCAATCACTACTTCATATGCTTAACCTAAATAATGTATTGATCCCGATTGCCTGAAAATGCACTTGGATAGGGCTAGGTGACATTTCCAAGGAGGGACAAGATTCTTTCACATCAATTAGAAGCATCCGAGGATTCAGTGCACAAGAAGCAGCAGCCCCTGAGGATGTGAACTGACTTAAGCCCCCTCTTATACACCAAATCCTCTAACAACCTCCGGCATCTAAGAGGTATGGTTGCCTGCCCCATCACACGTGCCCCAGGAAGGTGCCACAGCTTTTTGCACTAGACATAAAAATCACAAAGTGGTTGTGATGGTCAGAAGGACAGATGCAGACAATATCGCCTGGCCTGGAATCCCAAGCTAAGCACCTAAAGTCTCAGGTTTGGAAGATGGTTGCTTTGACTTCATAAAACATAATCCCTTCTGCTTGCAAAGCGCTCTGTACTTTTCAGACAGCTTTAACCTCTCATTGAACCCCAATGGTACCCACCATAACCCTGAAAGAGCAAGCTGCCATAATTACGTCCCCATGAGAGATGAGGAAATGATGTGATGACTCAGCCAAATGTACCCAATCAGGTCCAGCTTTTAACTACAATCAGACTATCCCAGGGATCTTCTACTTCTTATTAAACTTCACAAGCTTTAACCCTGAATGAAGGAGGAGGAGGAAAGAAGGCCTCAGGAAAGACAGGGTACTCCAGGGGAGCTGAAGATCTGTGCGTAAGAGTTTAAACAAATGATTGGAGTATCCATCCCTTGGATCTGCCTGTAGCTTAAACACGGGATGTACAGTCAGGCCGACAAGAGCCCTGCCCTGGAAGCCAGAGAGATACAAGCACAGGTTCCCAAAGACAAGTCAGACGGCCAGGGTAGACTCAGGACTACCGAGGCTACAGCTTATACAATTTTGAGAATTCCTCTTTTAGAAAAGAAGACAAAATGACAAATTCAAAAGTAAGTGTAAAAGTGAATGTGTTGAAAGAGAGAAAATAAATCACAATAAATTGCATATTTTCAAAATCTTAAAAGTACTACAAACATCAATTTTTTTAATTTTTAAAAATAATCTCAAGCTTTCCTTAATTGCCTGACACATCTCTCCTTTGTTTATTTTTTCATACATTATTAAATGCCTAATCACCTCTTCATATGGCAGTTTTAACAGTTTCTATAGAGAGAAGAGAGATAATTTAATCTTTCCTCTACATAATTGATGAGCATTTGTTTTTTTATTAGTAGTAATTCAGAAGTTTCTTTCAGCTTCGTAAGTTATAATTAGCCATGTCACATAAATTTTTCGGCTTGTTGACAAAATTGGGAAAACTGTCAAGTTTCTTTCTGACGTGAGCTGTGTGATTTAAAAGAATTTTCCATAAACTAGCTTCTAACTCTACACTTTAACACTTGTTTCTCCTCTACTAACCACATACGTCCAGTACCAGGAGTCACAGCACATGTTCATATCCTGATATGACTCTCAGCGCAACAGCTTTGGAGACTGGTGAGATGCCACAGCAGGTGGCAGAAATATCCCTGGAGGCCATTCGTAAACTGGGGCAGCTGGCAGTAACTTAACTATGCATGGAAGTGACAGTGATATATATTAACTTATCCACAAAACCTAAACATCTCAGCTTTTCCTTAGCTGTGTTCTGAAATGCCCACAGACATTCCAACATTTTTCTGCACAAAGGAAAGTAAGGCAGAAGGCAGCTTGGAGTCGAGTGATCTTAACCAATTGCAGTAAAAAAAAAAAAAAATACTATCCAAAAATGCATCATCACATGAATATATTATTAGAGCCTCTCTCAGGGCCTTGGAAGGGGCCTCTGCTAGTGAGGAACTCTGCAAATGTCCCTTTTGCCCATTGATAATTTTGCCGACCAATAAAACGAGGCTGCCAATCATTTCTACTCCCCTGAGAGGATGTATGATTGACCTGGATTAGAGGTCAATTCACCGGGACTAAAAATGGTTTCTTAGATCCTGATCCGGGATGTCTGGCGCCTGCCACACCCGTTCTCAACTTGACATATGAGATAAAACACAGGATCCACTGAATACTGTGTGAGGTACAGAGAGCATGCTGACTTCCTTGGAGAAAGAACAAACGCAAGTCAAACAGAAAAACCGCAAACAAGTTGTTTGGCAGGCTCCCCAGGGTCCGCTCCTAAGGCGGGTCCGTTAATCCCACTGCACCCTGGCATCCATGGCCCTCCGTCGTGCAGGCCTTAATGCTGAGCTGGATAATGGCTCTCTCCTCCTCCAACCAGGCTGGGCAGCCCAGTCTCACTTTGCTCCAACGAATCTCCCACAGCCCTGGGAACTGATGCCACTCACTGCCTCTTTCAGGTCTTACCAAAACTCGCTGCACCCTGCTGGATGGAACCCAGCTCTAGCAGGGCAGCCCTACGAAGGGCACAATCGCGGGACAGGGCGCCCATCGTGACTGGGCTGCAGCTTCCCTAGTACGACACACACTACCCTCCCTTCATGCCCCCCCTTCCCCCAACCGCCCTGGTCATTGCAGAGCCCTCTGCAGCTGTCCCCTGCTGCTGCCACTAAGGCCTGTCTGTGTGCACTGAGTTTTGGCTTATTCTGTTCAGAGTGCAGAAGTGGGAAGGGGTGGGGGGAGGGGAACAAGCAGGAAAGAAACACAGATGTAGAGAAGAGAAGGGAAAGTTTGAGAAAAGTGTATCAAGTCCCTAAGGAAATCAGATGAAGATGTTCTTTTAACTCAAAGGAAAGAAGGAGCTTGTGTTTTTGAGCCCACAGGCTGCTGGCAAGAAAAATAAACCTCCTAACAGACCCCGAATCCAACGGCAGCGAGGAGGAGCGGATGGGAAAGGAAGGACAGGTGAGTGGGGGCCTGGAGCACGACAGGATGTCCCCTAAAGGATGCCAGAAGAATCCTTTGAATGTCGTGGGGCTTCACGCAGCAATCCTGGGCACCGACAGACTTCAGCCAGTGGCTTTCCCACACAGGCTGTGGAGCCGTGAACGAAACCAGCATTTACATTAACGTAGGGGTCAAATGGATGAAGCCAGAGTGCCTGAGGTCTGGGGGAAGTCACAGGGGAACTTCGTGGCATGTGAGACCCAAATGATTATTACTGTCACTGTGATCACCACCATCAATAGCGTCACTTTCATCATTATTGATCCTTCAGATGAGAAAATCCTTCAAGAAAGGCCCCTGCCCGCCCTGCGTCTTCAGCACCGACCCCAGGGCACAGCAGCACCAAATTCTTTCCCAGGGGGATCTCTGCTCTCTCCCCCACCCCTTCAAAGTCCCCTGATGTGTGAGATTGTGTGGATTCCAGTATGAAGCCAAGTGTCATGGAGCTGAGAGTAGGAAACAGGAGAAAAGAACAGAGGGCGACACCACGGAAGAAGCAACAGAATTTAAACTTGGAGTTGCCTGGAAAGCGTGAGCACTGTTTACCACAGTACTCAAAAAGCCATATGCAGATCACATGCAAATGAACCTGTGGCCCTAACTAATTTGATACACCTGGATGTGGCTCTTAGGAAAAGCCTAATGGAGACACCTGCTATGAACACTAAAGTAATAATCCCCTTGGTGGTATTTCACCCCTTCTGTTTCTGCTACCAATTCTAACTGGGGGAAGTAATGAGCTGGTGCAAAACAATAACCAAGAGTTGGGGAGGAAGACATAGTCACCACTGAGTTTTATTCAAGCTGTCATTATTTTGTGCTGAGAAATTACCAGGAGGCATCAACCTATCCCATCAAACCTCAAAATGCAAAACACTCTACACATCCTACGACAAGGGACTTAGGGCAAATTAGAGATGCCACTGTTTCCAGGCTCCATCTTCTGTGATGGGGGTGGGAGGGGCCCAGCCTGCTGCCTGGGATAGGAGAAGGGCATGTCAGCCTTCATCTCCCGCCTCCTCCCAGCAGTCAGCAGGAGGCCAGGGAAAACAGGTGGCCCAAACTGGCTTCCTATTTGGAACTTCCTCTGATCTTGGCCTGATTGACAGATCTGTGAGGCTCCCACACTACAGTAAGAGAAAGCAAATTATTCCCCCCTTGAAGTTCCTGCCTCGCACTGGAGGGGCTGCTCTCAGGGGCTGCTGCACTCACCGCCCGGCTGGGCCCCTTCCTGGAAGTCTCCCACCCACCTAGTGCCTGCAGAGAAGGCTGTCTATTAGGCTTAGGACAATTCAGGACCTAACAGTCTCAAATTTCCCAAAGATTCGCGTGCAGAAATGGGAACAGGGATGAGAAGGAGGAAAATATGTGCAGTAGGAAAGGCACCTGACAGGCAGCTGAAAGAGGCCTTTGCAATACTAACAGTTACCCACACAGCAAACGTGACTTCCTATATGTGTGCAATGTGCAAGGGATGGGGACGTGTGCCAGAACGGAAAATGGGAAAATATGTTTGAGAGTGCCATCGTGCATGCACTGTCCTCAGGTCCCCAGGCAGCAGTCTTTAGGGGATTCAGGGGCTTCACATCTCTATTTCAACCTGTTATCAGTCAGCATTTGAAGAAGCAGAACCACTAGGAGATTTGATACACAGACAGGCAGGTAAGCTGACAAACAGGCGGCTGGACGGACGGATAGATCTGTTACAGGACTTGACTTTCTGCAGTTGTGAAACCAGGTTAAGCAGGTTCCTTCTGTACCTCTGTACAGCTGACTTTGGAGCTTGGGGACCACAGGACGGGCAGGCAGGAAAGTGGGGGAAAGTAAGGACAAGCGGGAACCACAGCTCACAGGGTGGGCTGAAATGCATGTCAGCTCCTGCTCTGGCCTTGGTGGTGTGGCTGTCCTGAAGCCAGGGTCCTTGACCATGGAGCCAAACACACACACATCTACCCTACGAGTCCAGGACCCTGGAAAATCCAGAAGAAGGTAGAAAGCTGCAGGCCCAGATGCTGCTTCGTGCTGACCAGGTGAGACAGCGGATTGGTGACAATGGAACATGAGCTCCAAAATGGCTGCTGCTTCACTCTCTCCCTCCAGTTCTCAGGCAAGAATCTGTCTTGTGGTGTCTCCTAACGAAACCTACAGGAAAGGGAATTCTGGGAACCACAGTTCAGCCTACCCAAGTCTACACATTATCTAAAGCCACCACACTATCTAAAGCCTCTCTCTCAGCAGCAAGGGCCTAGAACCTGGGCTCAGCCACTGCCAACAGGCTGAGTGTCAGGGGTTCCTAAGCAGGAGCTCCAGGCTGGCAGTGCTGGTCCGTACAGGGCTGGCAGAAGGACACAGACGCACGTCTGAGAGTTTGCAGGGTCAGCCACCAAAACGTGCCAAGAGCCAGTGACGGAGAGGGAGGCCGGCTCTGACACAGTCTCTGCGCCTCCTCCTCCCCCAGTTACAGGGTAACTGGACCAGGGAAGTGACCCCATACTGCTATCTTCCCAACCCCACTGGCAGAAGTTGCTGTCTCTTCCTGGGCTGGGGACTTGTTCCTCTCATCCTTCAGCTATGACTGCTGCAGAAGGAGACTTCAACCCTGCTGGAGGGAGCAGACAGGAAGGCTTGCTTCCTCCCCAGTTTTCACTTTGACAATGGGTTTCATTGCGGGGACTTGCAATTAGCTGGGTCTGCTAAGTGCTGCTGTGAAAACGAAGGAAAACTGACAGGGGTTGGACAGCCCAGGGATGATTAGACTCTTCATTAACTGAACCCAGGCTTTGCCAGGACCCGGGCAGGTGGGCTGGGACTGAGCACGTGTATGACTCATACAGGATGAGCGCATCCAAAAAGTGCCAACGACGGCCAGGGGGGAGGGCAGCTAATTCCTGACCTTCCTCTCGGTGAGGCAGGCCTGGGAAATGCATCCTCTCCCTGAGAGGCCACGGAACCTCAGCTATTCAATCCGAGAGAGGCCTGTTTCAGCATCACAGACCCACGCCCCAGCGCCGATGCTCAATCTAACTTAGCAGATGGCATTGGAAAGTCACAGCTTCCGTTTTTCTTACCCTGACAAGGTTTCAGGAGGGTAGAAATGAAACACTCCTTCCAAGTGAAACAGTGTCTGTTCTGGCACCCGGGAGGCTTCGTTCCAACACCAGAGTGCAGAGGCTTGCATATGTGTGTGTGCACGTGTATGTGCATGTGTGTGTGTGTGTGTGTGTGTGTGTGTGTGCGCGTGCAACCTGGGGCAGGGATGAGAGATGGGGTGATTCCTAAAACTCCTCTCTTCTCATGTCCTTACAGAAAAATGGATAACTTGGGTCACAGAGCAGTGTCACAACACACATCAGGTAAAAAGCACATTAAGTGTATAAATACCTCAAAATCAGTCCTCACAGCCTAGAATATCAACAGTGTCCTCTTAATCAGGGGATTAAGAAAGTCAAGCAGTCAGGACAGAGACGCCCCGGGTTGGAGCTGCTCTCACTGCCATGGTACCTCCTAAGAGCAAGCCAACCTACGCTGTTGTTGATGATGATGTCCTGCCAAGCAGTCCAGGGCTACTGGTCGAGGTCATCGGTGACGCTAGGGCAAGAAGCCTCTGAGACTAGCAGAGGCTACGAAAGTGATGAACTGGAGCAGCACGGGCAGTGAGAGGTTCAGAGGACAGAACAGGCTTAGTCCCAACTCTGCTACCTCCAGACAACGACCAGCGCAGATCCCGAGCTTCGGGTTCCTCACCTATAATTTCAAGTTAACAATACCTATATCAAAGAATTATTTTTCCCAAATAAATAAGAGATGAGGTACGCATAAACATGTATATAGCTGACAAAGGAAAATATACTTGAGACTTTTCAAACATCAATAGTCATTACTCCTTATATTCATTAGTTACTTGATCCTTCGAATGCTCTGTTTTACACATGAGGAAATTAAATCTCAAGAGATGAAGAGTTTTGTCCAAAGTCCCACAGATAATAAATCGAATGGCTAAGATGTCAGCTCAGGCTGTTGACTTCAAAGCCCACCCGTTCACCTTTATTCTGCTCTGCCTGCCTTTCAATGGCCACAGTCAGCCAAGAGCAGGCCCTCCCCCATTCACACTTCCGGGTTCAGTCAGTCTCAGATCCGGGACTCTGCAGAAATGTGGGTCGAGTCCGTTTTATGTCCACAGCACAATGTTCGGAAGCTGCCTCTTCGTTGAATTCAGCTCACTTGAGCCTGGAGTTCAGGAGTTTTGCCTGCCCCGACTTGCTCCTTCACTTTCGATTTTGGACCCTCTATGTGCCTCTTGGGGAAGCGGCTCTTAGCTCTTTCCTTGGCTCTCTGGGACCTCCTACCAGGGTCAGCCTCTAGGGACAGTGGCCCCTTAACTCTTCCTAAGACTTGGCCTTGACCATTCCAGTAGTTAACATTCTATTTCTCCCAATATCAGAGAAATACATTCTGGATCCTGCATTCTTGGTGTCTTACCCAGCAAACTCTTTCAGCCTCTTTGCACCTGAATTGACCCCCAGTATTACATATATATATATATTCCATGTGGATTGGTGGATAGGGTATCCACAAGCACCAAGCTTGAGCCTCTGTGAGGAAAGCTGATCCCTGCACTGGTCAGAGCAGGAGGAGGATGGGGCCACATTTTGGCATCATTAAACTGGTCAACCAGCTGCAAGGCATTACCAGCTGCCGCGTTAATCATTAATGAGGCAGACAGCGCCTGGTGCCTGCATAGCGAACCAAACATTGTGACTTCGGTTTTCATTTCATTTAAAAGTAACTCCCTGAATGGAGGATCAGCCTCCAGCTTGTGAGAGACAGAGCTGCTGGCACCAAGAGGGGCCGGGCAGGCCAGAAGCACAAAGGAACATAAAGTCCCTCCCTGATGCGATCCAACTGTTTCCACGCGGGCCATGTCTCTTAATTCAATTCGATCTCAGCTCCTCAGAGCTCCCTCTCAAAATATTTCTGTGTTCCCAAGCAGAGCTGCCGCGTGTCACAGCTCCTTTCTGCTGTGGCATGTGCTGACGCCTCTCCAAATTACTTTTACTGTGCCTTAAAATCGAGGCAAAGTGGGAGTGCTGCCTTACTCTATTTTCGGATTGCATCTTCGCACTCCAGAAAAGCAAATGCAATTTTTAAAACTTTTCATTGTGTTTAAACACACAAAGATAGACTAATATCATGAATCCAATGAATCCACCATTCTCCTTCAATAATCATCAACATTTTACCAAACTTGTTTTACCTATCTCCCTAAATTTGTTGGGGGTTTTTTTGTTGGTTTGTTTTTCCTGGTCTATGGTAAGTCAAACCCAAGACATGGCATCATTCTACTCAAAAATTATTTAGTATGATAACTAATAAAATGTTACCTATCTACCTGTGCCTATATAACCACTACGCCATTATTAGACCTAACAAAAATTAACAAGTGTTTATTATCATCATCAAATAATGAGAACACATTCAAATTTCCCTGAGTGTTTCAGAGATGTCAGTTTACAATTGGTTGTTCTATTCAGGATGTAAACAAAGTTCACACACTGCATTTGTTAGGTTTTATTTTATAGCATTCCTCTCTTTCTTTTTTCACTCTCTCATCCTTTTTCCCAGAACAGTAAAACTGTTCATGACTGGATCATTTGTTCTCTAAAATGTCCTTCTAATCTGAATTGGGCTGATTGTTTCCTCATGGTATTATTGAACTTATTCTTCTATCTTTTGTATTTCCTGTAAACCAAAGGTTAAAACTGAAGGTTTGATTAGATTCAAGTTCAGTGGTGTTTTCTTTACTGAAAATCATTCATAGATGGTGCTATTTCTGAGTGCATCATATCATAAGGCAGATGATGGTGAGGTCCCATTTTTGGTGATACTAAGATTGATCAATGGGACCAGTGGATCCCTCCATTATAACTTTCTTCATTAATCCTTCACCTAATGCATCAATTGACAATCCATTGTCTCATTAGGGCTGCAAATGAGAATTTACACCTATTAACTGGAATTCCCTAAAGAAGGACCTCTCCTCATCAGCCACTGATTTCCCTATATTCATATAATTCCTTCAGGAAAGGCAAGAAAACTACTTAATTCCTTCTCCATTATTTGCCAATCTTCAGGTTAATGAGTTGTGCTCTGGGAAGATGCAATGGCGGTGACCAATTTGTTGTTTTGTTTTTTTAATTATCAGTTGGAAATCATGGGTTTTTACATGTTTGATGTGTCTTAACTAAATGGAGTTACTATTCTTTTTAGTGATCAACTCGTCCCAATGGGAGTTGGGAGTCCCTTCAATTTGCCTACATTGTACTTATGATATGACCATGAGTTGTTTGTTTGTTTTTTAATCATGGTAAAATACATATAACAGAAAGTTTTCCATCTTAACAATTTTAACTGTAAAATTCAGTGCTATGGATTACATTTGCAATGTTAGGCAACCATCGCCACCATCTATTTCCAAAACTTTTCCCAACTTTCCAGTTGACAAAGGTTCTTTAAGTAAGAACAGTGTCAGGGCCAAGACCAAATTGAGGGCACAACATGGCCTCAAGGTAAAGATCAAATTAATGGTGTGGCTACAAGACCCCTTGTTAAGACTTCAGAAAGATTTATGGTGGTGTCTCTAGACACCCACAGCAAAACCTAAAAAAGCTTCTAAGGACCTTTCACGCATTGTATACCAAAGCACCCCAACTTGCAGCTCAAAGTAGAACGAAGCCTAGCTCAAAGAGATTTATAGATGTGGCTTCGTATGATGGAGCAAACCTTCAGTACGATGCATAGAAAACATATAAAGGTTTTAAGATGTTTATATTAATAAAAGCATCACCAATTTGAACTAAAATGCACAGAAAGAGCACACAAAACTTCCATGGACATAAAGAAGGCTAAGACTACTAATCAGCTGAAAATTCAGACCATTTCACAAGGAAAAAGAAGGATATCTCAGGAAGCATAGCCCAGGCCACAGAGGACAGAGCCAAAACATGAAGAGCCAACCTTAAGGAGCAGACTGGGTTCTTATCATGGAACGTTCCATGCTCCCCAGACCAGGGGACTCTGTGGACATATGCCCAGCTGGGTTTTAGGATTGCTATGGACCACTGACTGCTATGTGCCTTCCACTCCCCCCTTTTTAAATAGGAGTGTCTATGGCAGTTACTCTATCACTGTCTCGTTATTTTATGGTGGGCGTGGGGAATGGGTGGGGGAGGTAACTTTTCCTCCAGATTGAGGAGAGATGCACTTGAGACGCCTCATCCATGTCTGGACTTGATGCAGATCATGAGATGCTGGAGTTAAGCCTAATGCCATAATCAGAAGAGATTTTGGTGACTTTGGAAGGGGGGTATGATGTAGTTCACACATGGGAGGGATGTGAATTGTTGTGGCCAGAGGGGAGAATGAGATAGACAGTTGCCACAGATGGTCCCATCAATTCTTCCTCTCCAGTACGCACATGCTACTCCACACACTAAGTGGTGAACTCTAAGCTGGACTTGAGACTTGCTTTGAACAAGAGAATGTATCAGAAATTATGTTCTAGGACTTACGGGCCCAGACTTTAAGAGTACTTGCAGCTTCCATGTCTTCCCTTTTGGAAACCAGGCACCATATATCAAAAACCCAACTACTCTGAGACCATCATTCTGTAAGAAGCCAAGGCTAGCAACCTGGAGAGGCCCCACAGAATGAGAGAAAGAGGACAAGTCAGTGTCCAGCTCTTCCAGTGAATGACAGTGGTGAAAGCACTGCAATTTGGGGTACCAAATACATGAGTAAAGAGGCCCTATTGGACACTCAGGGCCCAGCATGCCACACGGAGCGGAAGAGCTGCCCCACAGAGCCCCGCCCATGAAGCTTCATCGCCCCGATTCTTTATACTCTGCAAGTCTGATTTTCCTGCAGTCAGTTATTAAAAGATGTCGTGCTCTCTAGCCTCTGATCACACGGTTCCATGTGTCAGGAACACTTGCTTCCTTTTCTCTCCTTTTGCCTAGCTCTTAGCTGATATATTATTTCTTCCAGGAAACTTTCCCTGCCCCCCACCCCTCCAGTTAACGCTTTCCCATCGGAGCACTTATTCTGTACCATAATTGCATATTTACATGCATGCATTTCCCACTGGATGATAAGTTCTCTGAAAGCAGGAACTACGCATGTCTTGTGAATAGCTACATCACAGCATACAACAGAATCTGTATATAGAGGGCACATAAGAAGCATTTGTTCATAAATGGATAAGTGACTGAATGAATAGTTCACCCTAAATAGTTCTGTTTCTTCTTTTAGAAATTATTTATCAAACACCTATTAGCTGCACAGCATAATGCTAGGTGCTCTTGGAACAATAACGTACATCTATCATCTAGAACATACAGGAACGTACATCTAGCTGGCAAGAACAGAGAAACACACAAAAGAAGCTAAATAAGATTCAAACAGCCAATAAAAATAAGATGGTCATACGGAAAAGAAAATAATTTCAATCAGAAATGATAAGGTCAACTATTTTAACAGTACCAGTGCTGCTGAGAGGACACAGGACATAAAATCTGCAAATGAGTCTTTATGTTGGACAGTTAGGAGGTAATCGGGGAACTAAGAGAGGAACTTCAGGATTTGGTGACAATAGAAGCCAGATTGCAGGGCATTTGGAGTGAAATTGTAGTGAGGATGCCCAGTCCGTGGTGCAGCCCACATATTCAAGAAGTTTGGCAAGGAGAGAACAGGGGACCATTCTTTCGGAGGCAATAGATCAAGCTGGTTTAAAGGCAGATGGGAAGGCTCCCACAGAAAGGAAGAGAGGTTGAAAATGCCCAGGAAAATGCAGACCATCCCTCTGAAAGAGGAGATAGGGACCAATACTACCTGTGGAGCCAGGAATGAGCTAGGAAAGAGGGACTCCTCCTCCTCCTCCAAAATAGAAGAATGAAGGCAGAGACTGTGAGGGAGCAGGTAGAGAAGAAAAGAACCACCAGATGGCTTCCATTGTCTCAGAAAAGCAAAAAGGCCAGTTGGTGGGAGGGCCAGAGGGCTGCTAATGTGGGAGCCTTAAGAAGAGTGGAGGAGGTTTAGAAAAGCAAATATGCATAAGTGCCCTCTGTTAGAACACGATCTATGTCAGATGTCCTTATTGTATTCAGCAAAACAGGGAAGATTGATGAGGGACACCTGACACAGAGCCTTCCACTGTGATGGGGCTGTTTTCTCCCTGACTTACAGAGGAGGCAAAGGCATATTCAAGTGCATGCTAGGGTAGATTCATGGAGAAAGGAAGGGAAATGAAGCCCAGGGAGTGTAGTATCAAATCCCCAGGTACAAGAGAGAAATGCTCGGTGCCTAAGCACGAAGGTGAAGACCAAGATGAGCAGTGAAGACTGGAGCAGGAGCTCAGAAGCAAACACAGAAGCAGACCTGGGTAGTAGAGTTCAAACTAGTGCTGTCCAGCGAACTCTGCTATGTCGCAGCATCCAAGGCTGTTTGCCTATATGCTTATGCAGCTGTTCACAATCGCAGCCACCTTCTCCCTAGAGCATTTTAAAGGTGTGCTTGGCCTATGGCATCAATAAACAAGCAGGTGGCACTGTAGAAATGTGTCACAGCCAGCAGGGCTCGAGGTCAATGTCAGGACTCGAGCACAGGATACGTTTCTAGTCCTGAAAAGAACTAAAGCACTATGATATTGCCAAAGCAGGACTGGCAAAAAAGGGAATGAGTCGAAAGCTTTACACTAGAATTGAGATTCCGTCTGAAGGCTAGTCCTTGCAGAAAAGGTAGAGTATGCCATTTATTAGAATTTGGGACAGAGAGGTAACTGCGATTTAAAAAGATGACAAATCTTGGGTCTCTGCTAACTGGTCCCCAAGATAATATTGCATGAATTGCTCCTGCCACCATTAACATGACTTCTAGAAACTCCAAAAGGATTGGACCAGCAGTAACCAGGTATAGGCTGAGGGCAGGATGCAGATGGATTTGGATGCAGAATCCCAGCAGCACTGCTTGGCCAGAATGAAGCAGCCTAAGACTCATGAACTAGACTTAGAACCTCAAAGCCAGAGGGAGCAAAAATAGTCATCACTACAACATGCAGGAGTTAAGACTAATGGCCAGAAGTAGGCTGACACTCAGGCATTCCTGAAAAGAGAAGTGTAGACTATGGCGATGAAAGAGAGGAAAATTGGCAAATGTTTTAAAGGAAACCAAAAACCAACTTGAAAAGATATATTCACCCCCATGTTCAGAGCAGCATTATCTACAATAGCAAAGTTATGGAAACAACCTAATTGTTTATTCATGGATGAATGGATAAAGAAGTTGTGGTATATATCTATATGTGATATATACCAGGGGTGCCAAAAAAATGCATACAAGTGGACACTTTGGTCAACGTTGCTCAAGCAGTAGTTCACCATAATCAGAAGTGTCTGGACGCTGATGGTAATCACTTTGAGCACCTCTTGTAATTGTAGAAGTCAAACGTGACTTGTATTCATCTTTTGCTATTGGTATATATTATTACAATTTTAATAGTTTTCTTAAAATGTGTGTACATTTTTTGGCTATACACACACACAATATTATTAAGTCATAATAAATGAGGAAATCTTACCACTTGTGGCAACATGGATGGAGCTTGAGGGCATTATGCTAAGTGAAAGTCAGACAGAGAAGAATAAATACTGTATAATCTCACTTATATGTGGAATCAAAGAGAGAGAGAGAGAGAGAGAGAGAGAGAGAGAGAGAGAGAGAGAGATAAGTCTTATATCAGAGGTGAAAGGCACGGGGGGGAGAGAATGGAGGAAAGTGGTTGAAAGATGCAAACATCCAGTTATAAGGTAAATAAGTACTAGGATGTAATGCACAACATCATGACTGTACCTAACACTGCTGTACAATGCTTAGGAACATTGGTAAGAGCGTAGATCCTAAGAGCTCTCATCACAAGGAGAAAATGTTTTTCCTGTTTTCTTTTTATTGTATCTCTATGAAAAGATGGATGTTAGCTGAACCTACTATGGTAATCATTTCACAATGCATGTAATTAAACTACCCTGCTGTATGCCTTACATTTATACAGTGAGGTACGTCAATCGCTGTTCAGTAACCTGGAAACATAATTGAAAGAGTGGGAGGGAGGAGAAAGGGAGGTAAATGCATTTACATGGTCAAGGGTCCAGAACACAGGGACAGGCGTGGAAAGGTGTCTCAGGAGAGAGAACTGCAGCAGGTATGCTTGCCAGGTATCCACCAGGACTTTATGCTGCAAATCGATGGGATAATCATGACCGCCCATGACACATTCTTTGCCCCCAATTTTTAAGGCCTGCGTGCAGCCCAGGGAACCAGGCAGGTCTCCGTAGAGGCACATGGTATAGGAAACAAAAGGACACAAAGACTTCAGCACAAGGAAGCTTCTTTGGGGAAATCACATGATATATTAGGGGCCAGGGCTATATTCTGAGAGCCTTTCTGATCTTGGGAAATTAGGAACGGGAAATTAACGTGGCTTGGCAGTGGTGACCAGAGTTAACTATTGCTATGTGAAATGGACAAATGTAACTTTTTTTTTTTTTTTTGCTGTCAAGCATCCATCCTTTTTCCATATAAACAAATGTCTTTTTACCTGTGTGTGTGTGTTCTTTAGTATGGGTGGTTCTTGGTGCCTTCCACTACCACCTTCCACTACAGAAGCTGAAAACAGCCAGGTCCTGGTCCTTCCCATACTTTGCCATCCTAAGATGTGGGCACTGGACCCTATGCTCGGGCAGCTGGACTCGAGGACTTTGAATGCTGAACACATAAGACAAGGAGGTAAGAACCGGTGGAGGATGTGGTGGGGGTAATAGCCTCCTTGATTCCTTCAAATTGTCTAAGCCTGGTCCTGATCTCATCAATTCTCTGACCTTCCAATGTACACCCTTTCTGCTGAAAATTATCAGAGACAGTTTCTATGACTAGCATTCAAAATCCCGGACCGAGACACACGGTATGGTAGATGGTAAGAAGGCTGAGAGCAAATCTAGTTGTCAGCAAGAGCAATACTGATGTAAGTGACCTGGAAATAGAGATTAGGCTAGAAGTCAAGAACACAGAGATAGCTGTTATTGGTTGGGGTGAAACTGGGGATTTAAAGGGTAAGAGAGTGTGGGCATCAAGGAGGGTTGGAGACAGGGAGACCACCATAAGTTAGTGGTGGTTCTGGAAGGGATGAGATATTCTTGGTGGACACACGGAGCTTACTGTCTAGCAAAGAAAAGATAAAAAATCACCACAAAATGTGATAAATGTTCTAGTTAAGAATATGAGCTTTGGAGTAAAATTATCTACATTTAAATCTCACCTCTTAGAAGCTATATGAATTCTCTGCACCTAAGTCCCTTTATTTGTAAAATGGGGTAATAATATATACATAGAAAACAATTAAAATAGTACAGGAAACCTGGGACATACTCAAAAAAATGTTATTTCTTTTTACAGGGAATGTAGGGTGTTCTAAGGAAACATAAAGCCATTTACCTAACCTAGTGCTGGAACAGGGGCAAAAGTTGGTGGTATTAAAGAAAGTGGTATTTAAACTGAGACCTGAAAGAACAGTGTTCAAGTAGCAGTAACAATAATAGTATAGTAGCATTTATTGAGCTCTTCCCATGTTCCAGGAAACCGATAAGGGAGGCACCAATGTTATCTTTATGTGATGGATAAAAACCAGAATCACTGTGTTAATGGGAAAAATGAACAATGAAAAAGAAACAGAGGGATCAGCATATTTGAGACCATTCAAAATAAACGTCTGATCTGGAATCATGTGAAATTCCTCGTTGCCCAGACCCTGCCTTCACCCCTATATCTTGGAGGTGTTTTTCTGCACAGAAACATCCTCAGTTTTATAACAAGATGCCCAGAGGACACAATTCCTTAGATGAAATTTTGTTTTCCACCCCACTTTTCAAGAGCACGTATTTGTCATAATCAAAGAGTAACGGTTGCAGTTATTGATCACAGTAAAATTAAATATTTTTCTTAATTAGATTCATATCAGAGCTCCTCTCAATGCTGGCTCTCAAAGAACCTGCCCACTTGACTCCCGCTTCTGAGAAGAGTGAGGAAAACCATGCTAAATGCCCTCCCTTCCATTCAAAAAGGTGCCACATTTGTCCTGCACGCTAATCAAAGAAATGTGCTGCCGTCTTGCCCCATTTGAGCCCTGACTTCATTACTAAGATGCGCTGTCTGCTGAGGTGGGTGACTGGGGCAGCTGTTCAACATATGCCTAGCAACACTGAACAGCCCGCTAGTCCAGGAAGCAACGGACGCCCAATCCCTTAAAAGCTGAAGGGGAAATTGTATGTAAGCATAAAGTAATGACCCAGTTGGAACCTGTCCAAGCCATGTTCAATGCAATTGAAGGCTCTGTCCCTGATGCCAACCTTCCCCAGCTCGGCGAGGTCAGAGACCTTGGAAGTTTTTCACCGCTCTGCACTGCACACACCTGATCGGCTTTGAAGATCTGTCTGAAATTCACTGAGGTCGCAGAGGGGAGGGATTACTGCCTTCCCAGCCAAAAAACATCCTGTCTCCCGAGACTTAATATCATTTCAAATGCTCTTTGGTTCATGTTAAATATTGCGGCTTTCTCTCTCCCTGCGTGCAGTGGTGTACAGAGTGGCTTCCGCAGATATTATCCCACTGGAGCAGCACAACATCGGTGTGGGAGAAACAGGGTCTGGATCCTTCTGCCCCGTTTACAGGTAAGGAAGCTTGATGACAGGGACGGTAACTGATGGAATGAGGATGGAATCACGGTCTTCTGAGTCTCATCATCCGAGCAGTCGGCGTTCTTTCTTGTTTACCCAAAGTCCCCTCGAACGCCATGATCCCAACTGTGATGGCTAATCTTTTTTTTCTTTTTTAAACTTTATTGGGGAACAACGTGTTTTTTTCCAGGACCCATCAGCTCCAAGTCAAGTTGTTCTCCTTCGATCTTATTTGTGGACGGCGCAGCTCAGCTCCAAGTCCAGTCGCCATTTTCGATCTAGTTGCAGGGGGCGCAGCCCACCATCCCATGTGGGAGTCGAACCGGCAACCTTGTTGTTAAAAGCACGCGCTCTCACCACCTGAGCCATCCGGCCGACCGCCCCTGTGATGGCTAATCTTATATGTCCACTTGACTGGATCACGAGGTGCCCATATTAAACATGATTTCTGGGTGTGTCTGAGAGGTTGTTTCCCAATGAGATTGGCATGTAAATCGGCGGACTCAGTAAAGCAGATGGCCCTCCTCAGTGTGGTGGGAATCATCCAACCCTTTGAGGGCTTGAACAGAACAAAAAGGTGGAGGAAGGACAGCTTCACCCTTTCCACTTCCTGCTTACCTGAGCTGGGACATCGGACTTCCTTGCTTCTGCTCTGGGGCTTGCTATCATCCGCTCTCCCAGTTCTCAGGTCATCAAGCTTAGACTGGAATCGCACCGCCAGCTTTCCTAGGTGTCTAGCTTGCAGAGAGCAGTCTGTGGGCCTTCTCAACCACCATGATCCCATGAGTTAATTCCTCACAGTCTCTCCCTATGCTTATACTACTGGTTATTACTCTGGAGAAGCCTAACACACCAACCAATCCTCATTTGGGAACTCCCCAGTTCTCTTTCAATTGCCTCAAATGTCTCAAGAAGTATTCCCTTCAAAAAATACTTTTAAAAGGAGAAGTCACATAAAGTAATATTTTTAAAGATACACATTTAGACTTCCAGGTGCTATGAAGATGACGACCTGGCACCTGCTAACTCCCTTCTCAAATTCAGTGCTGGAGAATATGAAAAATCAGGAGGGAAATATGCATCTTTGGAGCTAATAAAAAATCACGTGACGCTCATGAGGAGGCCGAAAGATCTTCTGACCTGGTAGGTGCATTCTGAGATAGAAGATTGAGAGGTAGCAGGTTGGAAAAAAAAATATTCATATGGCTACTGGCTTTCCCCTTCATTCTTTGAGAAAATTATCCCCAGCATCTTCCCTGCAGGAGTCCTTTAACATCCCAGTCATTGGTATTGGCAGTAACATCAGGGCAGCGTAGATGCATGGTAGGGCAAGGACATGCTGAAATCAGGGGCCACTGAGCAGGCCCTCTTGGAAGGCTGCTGCTAGAACATACGACGACCTAATGTGCATGAGGGAAAGAAAGGTACCCCTACCCCCACATATGCAGAGCCTCACACCAGGGTCCACTACTTAGGAGGGAAGGTGGATGACGCTGCCTGCTCTCCACTCCCCTATTCGTAGGGGCCACCTGCACTAGCCCTCCCACATCCTGACCCCCACTTACTCCTCCTCCAAATTCCCAGGCCTGGGGGAGTAAGTCTGTGGAGACCGACTCATTACAGTGCTGCTTCTCCCCAGCAATTCAATTTAAAGGAGAGCCCCTGACAAGGGAAGTTGCCCAGGAGAAAGGCATTAAAATGGAAAGATATCAAGTGCTTTTATGCTGCCTGTATGCCCTGGGGCTCAACACTTCCCTTTTTATAAACACATCTAAACAGATAAGAGACTAGAGCCTGATATTTGGCCTCTCCCGACAATCATTACCAGGCAAGATAGCTGATATCCACAGTGGAGCATGAGCTTACAAACCCAAATAGCTAGAATCTAGCAAAGAAAGACAAAAACAGAACATCATACACCATCTGAAGCAGAACTATTTGAACAAATGGAAGAAGAATATAACAGTATGACAACTATGTTTAAGAAGATGTGGAAAGATATTGATAAAGCAAGAATAAGAACTCTTAAAAAGAACCAAGTGAAATATTAGATGCAAAAAAAAGAATATAGTTGAAATGCAATAAATAATAGGATGGAATATAGCTAAAGAAAGAATTAGTGAATTGGAGGAGCAGAATGAGGAATTCTTCCTAAAAGCAACAGGAAGGAATGCAGAGAAAATATAACTAGAGAAAATTTTTAAAGCTAATAAATATGGAAGACAGGAGTAAAAGTACTGGCAACCAGATTATAGGCTCCCAGAAGGAATGGGGTGGGGACAAATGTAAAGAAATATTTAAAGAAATAATGAAGTTAAATGTTCTAAGATTAGGAAATGATACAATCCTTGAGAATAAAAGGATCTTAGAGGACCAACTAGGACAGGAAAAAAAGAAAACTCCACACATACTCACATTATAATAAAATTTTAAAATAAAGCAAAAAATACTGAAAGCTTCTAAAATGAAAGGGGAAAAAAGATCCCCTGTGAAGAAGGGCCACACTAACAGTACAATTTTCACAAACACTGAAAGCAAGATGATAGTGAAATTTAAATATATATACATATAATATATACACTTATATAAATAATATATAAATAAAATGGAGTATAATTTTCAAGCATTGAAGGAAAATTAATTTCTAACCAACCTAGAATGTTATTATCTTTCAAATATGAGAGCCTAATAAAAATATTTTCAACTACACAAGATCTCAGGACACTTGATGTACAAAAGTCCTTACTAAAAACACTCTTACAGGACATAATCAAAAAAAATATATTGCAAGAGGTAGACAAAGTAAACTTAGTCAAACACCTTGGTAATGTTTATTTTCATTGTTCAAGCTGGATCTTTGAACAGGTCAGCAAGAGACCTCTGGTAAAACTGATCAAAGGAAAAAGAAGAAATATACAAATAAATAAAATACAGAGGAAAATAGCAATCAACTATAGATACAACAGAGGTTCAAATGATAAAATTGTGAACTACATATTGATAACTTTGAAACCTAGAAGAAATAGAAAATGTAAAGTACCAAAATTAGTACAAGAAGAAATAGAGGATATAAATAGACAAACAAATATTTTTAAAGAGTAAAAACTAAGTTTAAGACCTCCCATTCAAAAAAACAAAAGTATAATCCCTGTGTTCATCGTGCTTTAGAAGTGAATTCTGCCAAAATTCCAAGGATTAACTATTTCCTAAATTATACAAATTTTTCAAGAGAAAAGAAAAAGCAAAAACTGTCCAGCTAATTTCATGAGGCAACAATACTCATTCTTTTCTTAAAAACCAACTAAAATAATTTAAGAAATTAATCACGCTAAATGTGAATGACAAATCTAAACACAAATTTAGCTAAATGATTAAACATAAATGCATCAGAACTACATAGTCATCAGCAGTTTCAAAGATTTTTTTTGAAACATACATACTGAAGCATTTTTTGATGAAATAATAAAATGCTTGTAATTTGCTTCAAATGATCTCGTCTGGGGGATATAGAAAAGGGGCAATACATGAAACAGGCTGAGCCATGAGTCGATAACCATTGAAGTTAGGGGATGGGTATACAGGAGACGGTTATACCATTTTCTGTACCTTTTATCTTTAATTTTGATAAGGAAAACAAATGATTATGTATAGGTTATTCCAGTATTGAAACAGTGATTTCAAAAATCAGAGAAATTTGTAAATGTAATTCACAACAATAATAAACTTAAGGATAAAAATATGATTCTCTCAATTGTTGCAGAAACACTATCTGAGAAGGTTCAATACCTTACTGAGCCTCAGTTTCAGCACCTCAGTTTATCAAGACTTAAAATACATAATAAAAAAACATTCTTCTCACATCAGGACTCCAATCAACTTCCTTAATTGTGTAAAGGTAACATCACAAGAACCTACAGCAAACTTGGATTTAATGGAAAATTTTAGGTGCTTTCCCTATAAAATTGGGAGCAAGAAAACGAAGTCATCATTAGCACTACTACTTTTAACATAGTACTGGAGGTCCTAGCCAAAACTCTGAGGAAAGAAAAGAAGAAATAAGGGAAATAATGTTTTCCAAGAAAGAGATAAAACTGTCATTATTCGCAGACAGATGAAAAAGAGAATTCAGCAAGCTTGGAGAATACAAGATCAATTTATAAAAATCAATAAAATGTCATAAAGATGGCAGTTTTCTCCCAAATTAACCTATAAATTTAATGTAATCTCATTCAAAAAAAAACAGTTGGAATTTTGAGGAACTCAACAAATTCATTTGAAATATTATATGAAAAATTATAAAGAGTTGCAAATATTTAAGTCAATCTTGAAATAGGAAGTCTAAAGGACAGAAGTAGGGAGTTATTCTGTTAGATATTAAAAGTAGTAATAAAGCCATAGTCATTTAAAAATGATGATACTGGCCCAAGAACACAATATAAATAATGGAATAGCATTGTTCCATTGAGAACAACAACAGCTCTGAGCAAGAGGGCCAATGTACGTGTAAGAACCTAATGTATGAAAAGATGGGATCACAAATCAAAAAGAAAAGAATGGTTGGTGAATACGTCTGGGGAAACTAGTTCATTACATAGAGAAAAATAAAACTGGATCTCTACTTAATATCTCATACAAAGCTGGATGGATTAAAGATCTAAAGGTAAACAGTATTTTTTATACAGTTAAGCAGAAAATAACTGTAGGAAAATATCTATTTGGCCTAGGTGTGGAGAAGGACTTCTTAAACAAAACTTCTAAAGCACAAGTCATAAAAACCAAAAGGTTTGCATCAAAATTAAATATTTTTCTATTCAACAACTAGCATCACAAACTTAATAAAGAACTAATAGATTAGGAGGATATATTTACAATGTCTTTAACACTCCCCCCAAAAATTCCACCTAGAATATACAAGGAACTCATACAAATCAATACCGTGTGCGCGTACGTGTGTGTGTGTGTGTGTGTGTGTGTGTGTATTAACACATACGGGAACATCAATTCGCAAATGGGCAAAGGATAGGAACATATAATTCACAGACAGGAAACCTAAATGGCTACCAAATATATGAAGTCATGCAGAAAATTAGCTGCAATCAGAACTCTGTAAATTAAAGCAACAACAAGGTGTCACTTTACACCAATTAAAGTGACAAGAATTAGAAAGCTGATTAATGTCAGTGCTAGCGAAGGTGTGGAATCATAAGAGCCCTTGAGTACTTTGCAAGGACATTCACTGAACATGGCTTGAGACGGTAGGCAGTTGGAGATGATCCAAGCGCCCACCAATGGGATAGTGGACAGGCAAAGTGCTGTATGATAGCCTGATAGCCATTAAGGAGCTAATATCATCAGTATGATATTCTTGGCCTACACAAATGTACTTCATGGAATAAGTTAAAAGCAATCATATATCTGTACATATAATAACATGGATGAATCTGAGAACAACACAGTGCTGATATGCATACAACATAAAACAATTTGTGTAAATTGAAAATACATATATTAAGGAAATAATTTACATTTTAAGATAATACATGCAAACAAAAGGATGCACACTAGACATTATAGATACAGATAAGGAAATAGGATAAAAGGGAATGAATGAATGAATGAATGAATGAATGACCTTACACAGACCAACGATACTGTACCATGAACGAAAAGGTATGATTCACTTAGCCTCATCAAGCTATTTCATAAATAAACAAACATGAATTCCTAAGTACCTGTGTCAGATGGTATTCCTAAGAGGAATCAACAGTGCAGAGTTGAGGCAGAGCAGTTAAGCACACGAGGCAAAATCAGCTCCATGCAGCAAATAGTCAAAAGTTAAAAGCTCTTGCTTTGGTTTATGGTTTACACGCCGTTTGGTGTGTGGACCACTTTCACGAATCATGAAGACTAGAGATCCTAAGAAGCACCTACCCTGTTTATTCCTGTCTCTCCACATCCTCGCTGAGAGCCTGGGAAGGTGACTGCAGCTTTTTATGAATGGCGGATGAAGGCTGACACTAGCAAATGACAGTTCCTCCCAGGAACATTAGAAAGGCCTGCCATGGTCCCAAAACATTTCCCACCTAAACCCCCAAATTACAATACGAAGCTTTGGATCTCTAAAGTCTAAAGGGGAAGTGAAAATGTAAATCTTTAATTAATGATGAAATGTGTGACACCGAGGACTACTGTAATGTCCAAAGAGCCTTACCCTGAAGTTTGGATCCGACTTTCTCAGACCTCTTGTTTCTCCTTCTCTTCCCTTCTGCCCTGACTCACTGAGAAAACCAGGCAGGAAGCAAATATGATATAACCTGTTTTTTGTCTTCCAGTGGACCTGTGCATTACCAGGGAGTTACAGCAGCTTGAACAGGCATCATTTTCACTGCTGTGATGGGTGACATCCTGCCATTGACTTTTTCCTCCAGCTGTCCCCTCCCTATAAAGGAACCCTTTCCACCCCTGCTGTTCCCATGCAGACCCACTCTTAATTATGTCACACAGCTCTGCTTCCCACA
This sequence comes from Hipposideros armiger, assembly GCF_001890085.2. Classification (NCBI taxonomy): domain Eukaryota; kingdom Metazoa; phylum Chordata; class Mammalia; order Chiroptera; family Hipposideridae; genus Hipposideros; species Hipposideros armiger. Next base: position 7,422,052 of record NW_017731356.1, read on the forward strand.
AGTCTAACCTGTGTAGATTACATCCATGGGTCCCCTTGTCCTCTGGCTTCCAGCTGAGTTTGGTCCATCGGGAGCAATGTCAGGAGACCAGATGGAGGCAGGAATTCCCCCCGTTCCCCTTCTGAAGGGTTGCTGTAGGCTGGCTGTGCTTCCAGAGATCTCAGCTATAGTCAAATGATGCTCTCCAGGAGCCCTGTTTGTCCCAGGGCTCCAGGGACAACTTGCTCTCCCCACTCCTTCAGACTGAGGCGTCTAAACCCCACTGCTGTTAACTCCAGGGTACTGCACTACCACTTACAGTTTTCTTACACCCATGCCTTTGAAGAAAGTTCCTTTAATAAAAATCTCCTAAGGGCTGGCCGAGTGGCTCGGTTGGTTAAGAGCTCACTCAAGAGTTTGAGCTCTGAGCAACAGTGGTTCGATGCCCAGCCCGAGCTGAGCTGCCGCTAAGCTGCCAATAGGTAGCAGGATGGCTCAGCTAAAAAAAAAAAAATCTCCTAAAATTATTCCAATGTAATCGGGCCATCTCTTTCCTATGCAACCATCACTGATGCTCCCAACCTGCTCCAAATTTGAGGGGTCAGAAATAGGTTCGTCTTTCTTTAAGGACCTTTTTAGACCCTCTATAAACACTGAGTTCACATTTTTATGTTAATTAGAGGCTGTGAACCAAAGTTATAAACAATACTGGTTCAGGGCCTTGGTCTGGGATCATCCAAAATATGCCAAGAGGACCTTTGAGGATGACTAACCAAAGCTTTCCTCAATTTGTTCTCAGAGGTATCATCACCCTCCTACCCCCGGGACATTCTACCCGAGACTACCCTCTGTGCTATTATAGGTTTCATTACAACTGTAACAGTTTTATGTTTCGCTGTTAAGAGTTGAATAAAACTTTACCCATAAAAAGTAAATCATAGACAAAGGGAATGGTCTTCGCATTGTAACATTAATTTATATGGCACAAGTGGCATAACTTGCATCCACAGAGTATCTCAGATTAAAATGACTTGCAGGGTTAAAGAATAACGGGGTCAGGCTGAGAAGGAGCTGGCCTCCAAGACAAATGTTCCAAATGGATATCGATAAGCTAACACAGGGAGCGCTTCGCCACGCCGCTGGGTGCCAGGCAACTCCGAGGAGAAATACCACAGCTGTTAACTGCTAGCGTGAAGAGTCTCAGCTTAAGAAAGAGAATAAAGAAAAATCACCTGTGCCAAAGTGCTGCCCAAGGGGAGTTGAGAAGGCACCGTACAATGAAGACAGTTAGCGTCACTCAGGAGAGCTGCAGCGCTCCATCAGGCAACCTCGTCTCGTCCCTGAACAACCCTAGTGCTCACAGGCAGGTGCTGGAGTTGCTTCTTTTTCTTTTTCTTTTTTTTTTATTTTAGCTGAGCCATCCTGCCACCAGTTGGCTCACCAGCAGCTCAGCTTGGGCCAGGAATCAAACTGGCGACCCTATTGCTCAGAGCTCACACTCTTGAGTGAGTTCTTAACCAACTGAGCCACTCAGCCAACCCTTGGAGTTGCTTCTTAATACAGCCTCTTCTCACTGCCTCCAGAGCTCAGAGGCGCACATTCATGGGACAGACAGACACATGAGGTGGAGTTCAAGGGTACCTACCAACCATTCACTCAACAATAGGGTCCTCCTATGTTCCTAGCACTGTGTGAACGCTGAACAAATGACCAGTAAATAAAGCAAAGTCCCTGCCCTCACGAAGCTTGCATTCTAGTTGTCTAGCCTGCTGGATGGGGTGGAAGAGACAAGAGTCTGTAAACAATAAACAGATACAGGCACAAGGGCCCTGAACCAGTATTGTTTATAACTTTGGTTCACAGCCTCTAAACAACATAAAAATGTGAACTCAGTGTTTACAGAGGGCCTCAAAAGGTCCTTAAAGAAACATGAACCTATTTCTAACCCCTCAAATATGGAGCAGGTTGGGTGTATCAGTCACGGTTACAGTAGGAAAGAGATGGCCCGATTACATTGGGTTAATTTTAGGAGATTTTTATTAAAGGAACTATCTTCAAAGGCACAGGTATAGGAAAGCTATAACCCGGAGATACTGCAGGTTCCATTCCAGACCACTGCAATAAAGCAAATATCTCAATAAAATGAGTCACATGATTTTTTGGCTTCGCAGTGCATATAAAAGTTACGTTTACACTATACTGTACTGTATTAAGTGTGCAATAGCATTATGTCTAAAAAGTGATGTGCATACTTTAATTAAAAATATGTTATTGCTAAAAAATGCTAACCATCATCTGAGCCTTTAGCAAGTCACAATCATGTTGCTGGTGTAGGGTCGTGCCTCGATGTTAATGGCTGCTGATTGATCAGGGTGGTGACTGCTGGAGGTCGGGATGGCTGTGGCCATTTCTTACATGAAGACAACATCTTAAAATAAGACAAAATTGCTGTATCAATTGACTCTTTCTTTCACGAACCATTTCTCTGTAGCATGCGATGTTCTTTGATAGCCTTTTACCCACAGCAGAACTTCTTTCAAAATTGGAGTCTCTCAAACCCTGCCACTGCTCTATCAACTAAATTTACATAACACTGTAAATCCTTTGTTGTCATTTCAACAATTTTCACAGCATCTTCACCAGGAGCAGATTCCATCTGGAAAAAAACCCCACTTTCTTTGCTCTTCCTAAGAAGAAACTCCTCATCTGTTCAAGTTTTATCATGAGATGGCAGCAATTCAGTCTCATCTTCAGGCTCCACTTCTAATTCTAGTTCTCTTGCTGTTTCCATCTGCAGTTACTTCTTCCACTGGTGTCTTGAAACCCCTCAAAGTCATCCGTGAGGGTTGGAATCAACTTCTCTCACACCCCTGTTCATGTTGATATTTTGACCTCTTCTCACGAATCACGAATGTTCTTAACGGCATCTAAAATGGTGAATCCTTTCCAGAAGGTTTTCGATTTACTTTGCCAGATCCATCAGAGGAATCACTAGCTATGGCAGTTATAAGCTTATGAAATGCGTTTCTTAAATAATTAGACTTGGAAGTAGAGTAATAAGTAACAAGACTTTGCATTCACAACTTGGCTGTTTGGCACAAGAGACCTAGCTCTCAGCCTACCTCGGCTTTTGACATGCCTTCCTCACTGAGCTTAATCATTTCTAGCTTTTGATTTAAAGAGAGAGACGTATAGCTCTTCCTTTCACTTTAACACTCAGAAGCAGTGGTAGGGTTATCAACAGGCCTAATTTCAACATTGTTGGTTCTCAGGGAACAGGGAGGCCTGAGGAGAGGGCGAGAGACGGGGGAACGGCCAGTGGGTGGGACAATCAGAACACACACAGCTGTCTGATATGGGCACCGTTCATGGTGCCCCAATTACAATAGTGACACCAAAGATCACTGATCACAGATCACCATGAGAAGTATAATAACTTTGAAATATTGCAAGAATTACCAGTGTGACAAGACATAAAGTGAGCAAATGACGCCAACAGCCTTGATCGACACAGGGTTGCCACAACCTTCAACCTGTAAAAAGCACAGGATTTACAAAATGCAATAAAGCAAAGCTCAGTGAAGTGAGGTCTGCCTGTACATAGAAAGTCAGTTAAGGGAAGAAAGTGAGCCAACCAAGAGTAAGGGAAGATGCTATTCCAGAATCTTTTGACAAGGAAGCCAGTGGCCAGGGAAGACAGGCAAATCAGGTGTGGCCCTCTCTGCCAAGGCAAGTATTCACATTTCTTAACACAGTGGTACAGAGTAGGTGTGCTTAGCACACAATGGGGCTAATTAAATAATGTAGACCGGGTGGCCACAAGCAGGCCAGGCTTCAGCCTCTCCTAAAATGCCTCCTGCTACTGCAGAAGGCAGCCTGGCACTTAGAATGTCCTGGAGAAAACAATGCACTGCCAGCACCATTCCCCATGATTTTCTGCACTCTTGATCTTGAGATGCAATGACAGATAATGCTCTACAGGAAGGGATCAAGAGGAAGGTAAGTGACAGGTACCAAGAGAGTCCCACAGGCTATAAACCTGTCACAAGGAAAATGAGGATGGTATGAGTTGATATCTGCAAAGCTCTAGCCTCCAGGGATATCATGGGTCTTTTTTCAGGTTGCCTTTTGAAATAATTAAACCTCAAGACCACCCCACCCCCTTAGTGGTACAGGGACACTCTCCTTGGCTTCATCTCACAGATGGTAAACTGAGGCCCTGAGACATTCATTACCTAAGACTAGTAGAGGCAAAATAGAGTTGGGGCAGTTGGATACTTTATTAAAAGGGAAACAAACACACACACACACACACACACACACACACACACACACGATGACAATGACTGCAGGGAAAATGGGGGACTTCTACCTGAATTGCACAAAGTGATTACATGTACCTAATAAATGTTTCCCTCTCTCCTTCGCTATGTTTATAAGGTTTTAACATAGATCATTAGATCATTAATGCAGTGTGAGAGACAGTATGTCAGGGCTGAAAGAGCATAGGCCATTCAAATGAACACACATTTTATAAAAACACAAAGTATGTGTGTGTGTGTGTGTGTGTGTACACACATGTATGTACGTGTTTCCCCATGTATAAGACACACCCTTTTTCGAAAAATTTGGGGTCTAAAAGCTCGGTGCATTTTATACAGTGGTTGTATGAACACAAAAACAAGCGTGAAAAAAGCGGGAAATGCAAGTAGAAAAAATCTACAACTGTATAAGATGCGCCCAGTTTTTAGACCCCAAATTTTTGGGGAAAGGATGCGTCTTATACATGGGGAAATATTATATATATATATATATATATATATATATATATACACACACACACACACACACACACACACACACACACATACATAAACAATATGGTGGCTAGTCCTGAGTAATGGAGGTTAAACGGGCTAAATAAGTATATAAAATCAGTTTAAAAACTTGGTTTGGATCAATAATGATAATGTATACAATGAAAGCAAACCTTCATGCCTGAAGTAAAACATCAAACACCCTACGTCTGAGAGTCAAGCAGACCTGTCATAAACGCTGACCCGGTGGCTTACTGGCCAGCCATGAACTTTTCCAACCCACAATGCCCCATTCTGAAGAGCAGGATAGTGACGCAGACAACCCATACCATTTGTTTCCAAGATGACGGCAGATGGGAAGAATGCTATGGCAGGCGGCACCAGTCCTTGCAAATAGGCAGTTATCTTTCCTTCCACGGCACATGGAAGACTAGCCACCCTGAAGTTTGCAAAATCATAAGACAAGTGATTCAGGCTGAGTCAGCAAAACGTCTCGGGGAGATTCTCCAGCTTCCCTTTCTCCCTTTGGTAGAGAGTTTTGAGGTCATGGGTTGAGACGACAGGGCCAAAGGATTAAAGCAAATTGGGTGGATGGGTGGGTGGGTGGATGGCTGAATGGATGGATAAGAGGATGGGTGGATAAGAGGATGGGTGGATAAGAGGATGGATGGATAAGAGGATGGGTGGATAAGAGGATGGGTGGATAAGGGGATGGATGGATAAGGGGATGGGTGGATAAGAGGATGGGTGGATAAGTGGATGGGGACAGCTTCCTGGATATTTGCTGGGTGGGAACCACAGTGGATTTTGCAGGAGCAAGAAATAAACTTTTGTTGTTAAGCCGCTGAGATCTTGGGGTTGTCTGGTACTGCAGCTTAGTTTAATCTAACCTAATTTAGACACGGCATAATCATTAGTGTCCTTTCTCACAGAGCCAGGAACAGTTGACGCCAGACCCTACGGGACAGGAAAGCTAGGGCAGAAATCAAGCGTTTACCTAATTGCCTTGTGAACTTTTAATATGAGGTCAGGAGGTAGGCATGAACAGCTGGAGAGGAGAAATAAGCCACAATCTACCGTGGGAATCAGAAAGCTCAGTTCATATTCAGGAATCACTGTACATCTGATGGGCCTGCCTCTGGGGGAGAGCTCACCCTAATCCATGCCACCCACCCCTAAATCATCCAGTCCTCTGTGCATTTCCCCCCCCAGAAGCCACTAACGCCCAGAACAAATCCCCTCATGTGAAGGTTTTACCGGAACTCTTCCCCTGCCTCACAGTAATAGGGGTTGTCTGTTATCTCCAGCTGGAAAATTAAAGTTTTACTTGGCCAAAGCCAAAATGTAGTATAATTCTATAACTTTGCGGTTTCATCTGTTTCTTACTTACTGTTTGGAGAGAAGACAGTAAATAAAATATCCGTGCATGTAATATCCCCTGTTCCCTCCAGGGACTCATATAGGTTCCACATTTCTAAATAACCTCCGTGGGAAGCAATGTTTGCAAACAGCCCACCAGCTTCTTTACGACTCTCTTACTAACCTTTTCAACCTTCCAATTCCTGTTTCTTGGATCTGGTCATTTCTATTTAATAATGTTGGGACAAACTACTGCATCGACTAAAAGAACAGAATCGGCATTTTCTCGCACACACTCAGTGTGTCAGCCCCTGTGTAATTATAAGACTATAAAAACATCAAGAGTGGGCCATAAAATAATGAGGGGCTACATGGGTGACAACATAAGTCACAGAAAAACTGATCTTGGTCGTTATATCTAGCAGCTGGTTCCCACCACAAGACCCCTACATGCCCCTCCCTCCCAGCTGTCTTCGGTGGGAAACACAGAAGCCAAAAACTGTGCTGAGAAGAACCAAAGAGCAGAAGAACCAGACCCTCACCACCTTGCCGCCTCCCGATCTGAAGTTTCCAGTTACCATGGAAAGAGTAAATGGATCCTGAGAACACTGGGAGGCCCCAGGGGACAGCTGGTGCTGTTAGGAAGGGTAGGCAGCCTGTCACCTCCACCTCCACCTCTCCTCACCTGCTACTGTGACCTGGACCTCCGACATCATTTCTATAATATGAGCCAGAGGGACACTGAGCTGTAAGCATTTTCATTTCCTGCAGACTCATGAAAAATCATCAAGGTGCCAGCGACATGGTCACCCTGACGCGGTCCCTTCCAACACAGGCTGCCCTGCCTGGATCTCCTTGCCCTTCTGCCTCCTCACCGCCTCCATCCAGACAGAAGAGGGTTCTATAAACTTAAGTCCATTACAATGTGACAAAAACACCTTCATAATATGCATTAGTTCTCCTAGGTAATCCTAAGCCTCTTATCTTTCATTGTAGAATTAAGGATTTTATTTCCCATGAAAGGAATTTCATGCATCGACTAAGCAACTGCAGGGTAGAGGCAGAAGGGTGGCTCAGAGGGCTCCTGAAAAGCACGCTAAGGCTTGGTGGACCCAGAGCTGACAGTGCTTTAGGAATGGGGGTGACCGAGGTCAGAGGCGATGGCATGCAACAGATCAGACTGACTCTGTCGTGGTTCTGTTCCCCAGCTCACCTGTGGTCCTCGGGCGCACGTGTCTGGACTGCTCCCCAACAAGCTCTTTTCTGCAGTGTGCAAGGATGGCCTGGAATTGCTGGTGTCTTGCCCTGTGGCCCCAGGGCTTGGAGCCAGAGGCAGCGAGCCCTATCCCATCCCCCACCCTACCCCCTGCTTGGCTTCCCTGGATCCTTTCTCATCCCTAGACCCTGGGACTACCCAGTCCAGTGCTTCTGTCCCTTTTCCTCTCCTTCCTGAGGCACCATCACTGACCCGTTTGTGCTCCCCGCATGCTGCTGCCACTTGCCCCCTAGAAAGATGTCCTTTCCCTCAATGCACAGAGTCCTCTGCCTTGAAGTTTTTAGCAAAGGGACAGCTGGGAAGGTGGGAGGAGAGAAGGAGCTGGTAACTTCCTATTGCTCAACACATATCAGGCTCAACACATGTCGGCTCCAGAGGAAGAGAGCCGAAGTGTTCAAAGGGGGAGCTTGAGTCATGGGGGAGCAGGGGCAGAGCCAACACAGGGGTCCTGGGGACCTGGTCTAGGGCACGGACCACCTCCCCTGCATGTGCAAGTCCGTGTGTGTGTGTGTGTGTGTGTGTGTGTGTATGTGTGTGTGAGAGAGAGAGAGAGAGAGAGAGAAAGAAAGAAAGAAAGAGAGAGAGAAAACATGAGGATGTTGAGGGAAAGCTGCCGTCTTTGACAATAATTATAATTACCTACAAACTTTAAAAGTGAGAAAAAGAACTGCAACTTCGGCTAGCTAAAAGTAATACTAATTACTTACAGCCTTTATGCAAATGAAGTCTAATTATCATGCACCACAATAATATGTCTATCACTATAATGTGTCAGATTAACTGTCTTGTAAATTTTCCATAACAATTCTGAGCTTTCTTCACGTGCAAGAGTTGTGCAAGTGGAAAGAGTAAATTAACAGGACTACATTGTCTCATCGGTCCTGTGCGCATATTTCTACATGGCTGTTTATCTTTGTCCTTAGTGATTTTTAAATCGCCTTTATACACCGAGGAGAGACTTCCTTTATCTATTACCTGTGCTGCAAATATTTTTTCCCAGTTTACAATTTGCCTTTTAATTTTTTTTTTTTTAAGATTTTTATTGGGGAATTGGGGGAAGGGGAACAGACAAGTTGCTATCCTTTTATTCTTCAGTCTAGTTGTTGCCTTTTAATTTTGATGGTGTCTTAGGCTATACAGAAGAAATCGGTTTAAGTCCTTTATCATCATACTTCATCTGCTCACTTTCCAAGCAACACACTCTCCTACTCTCACAATATTTAAAAAATAGACAGAGTGCCCATTATTCTCCATCTGCTGAAACCTGACATGCCTCTAAACAGGAAATAATCTTTCATTCCACAATTAGAGATAAACAGGGTACAAACACGTAGAGCCTTAGAGGTAATGCATCTGTGTGTACCAAGTAAATGCGTATGCCGATAACGGAGTCCTGCCTACGTTTACAGGAGAGGCTTTTGTTTAGAAAATGGTAGAGAATTCAGTGCCAGAATGGGTGAGGGCATGAGGCCACCAAGAGGAGTCCGAGACACCAAGACTGACCACCTCCTAGAACCTTCCGTGACCCTCCGGTCACAGAGCACCCATGTACATCCCTGTCCTAGCCCAGTGATTGCATTGTAATGCTGCTGCTTCCATGTCTGTCTTGCCCTCTTCACTATAAGATGCTTGAAGGGCAGGGAGAGTATCGTACCCAAAGCCCCACACCTCATAGGTTTTATTAAGCATTCACAGGATGAATGAGGAAAGGAATCAATACATCAATAAACCAATGTTATTATTTTCCTCAGGGCTCACGTGCCTGGATCACTACTTCTGTCATAGAAAGATAGGAAGGAACTGGATATTAAAGGAGAAGAGTCACGCTGGGGAGATGAGCCCCTAGAGCAGCGGTTCTCAACCTTCCTAATGCCGCGACCCCTTAATCCAGTTCCTCGTGCTGTGGTGACCCCCAACCATAAAACTATTTTCGTTGCTACTCTGTAACTGTAACTTTGCTACTGTTATGAATCATAATGTGAATATCTTTTTGTTTTCCGATGGTCTTAGGCGACCCCTGTGAAAGGGTCGTTCGACCCCCAAAGGGGACATGACCCACAGGTTGAGAACCGCTGCCCTAGAGGGTATCGCCCTTCCAGGTCTAACCCCAAAGTCCCCAACAGAGCTGGACACAAAGACCAGGCCTTCCCTCAGAATTCAGATTCCAACAGGTCAAGGTGAAGGGGGATGCCTCGCTTTCCCTGGCTTCCCTAGCCCGCCGACACCCTCCAAGGTCTCTGGGCTACACACCGAGGAAGGGACAACTGGGTTTGTAGGAGCTGCTCAGAAGAAAAGGCCTCAGTCAGCAGGGACCATGTCCAGCCAGGGCTCCTCGAGCGCGGCCCCGGTCGGTTATGATCGATCTGGCCTGAACTTCTTTACCTTCTTGGAAGTTTGCTGAGCTTTCACTCCTCCATTAGCCAACCACAGATACCACCACATCCTGCTCTCTGGGTCACAGTCCTGTCTAGACTGTGAGGCCTCGCCCAGCACCCCGCCAGGGCGGAACTCTTACCAGCCTTCCTGGGAACTTCAGCCTGACTGACCCTGCATTCTGCCTCCTTCTGAGCCGTTGTGCAGACATGTGCTTTCCCACCCCTGCTGTCTGTAAACATACTCAGCCCTGACCAAAGACCCCTGCCTGCCCGTGTGATGAACCCGCCGTGGACAATGTCAGCTCCTCCCGGCCAGGCCTGTGCCTGTGCGTCACACACACTGGGGTGACAAGCTGTTCTGGGTTCTTCTCCGCTGTAGTGCTGTGTGTGCATCCCCGCCTGCTCATTTGTTTCCAAATTCCTGTTGCCCTGGGTTTCTAGACCTCTGCTGTCCTAACACTGGCTTGGGTTCCACCTCCTAGCTACTCAGTGATCATTTTCCTGGGAACCATCCAGGCTGCCGCTCAGGATTCAGGACCGATCCCTGTTCTCATGGCTGGTACCTGCGGGCCCTGCAAACGCCGCCTCATCACCCTTCCCACTGCACACTCGGTTCTTCAATTCCAGTGGGCACCCTCGCCGCACTGCTCACCTGGTTCATCACTGTCCAGACCTGCAATGGGGACATAAGGACAATCACCACTTGTGCCACATAAAATAAAATCACATTTCTTTGAGAAGCTCATAGGTAAAGACGAGGCGCGCACAGGTTCCCATCCTTTGCCATCCTGGGGAGAGGCTTCTGGGCGGAGCACAGCTGGGTACACCAGGGAAAGGCCTCCAGGAAATAAACAAACAAAAAAAAAACCTATCTCATAATGTTTTAAAACTTATAGGAACACCTAGCTGACTGCAGGACAGTGAGAGCTTTAGGGCTGAAGAGATCAGAAGAGAAGATCAATCTCTTCTTCCAGTGAGCTCACTCAGCTGACCCGGCTTCTGGATAAGCTGCGCCAGCAGGGAGGAAGCAAGCCACTGGACTACCCCGATATGACAAATACGGCGCCCCTCAGACCCCTTCTTCATTCCTGGCTCAGTGTCAGCCCCCATCCCCAACCTGAGTCTCCAGTCTTGCCCACACAATGCTATTCTCAGCGCTCCCAGATATCCACAGCCTGTTTCCTCCTCCTCCATCCCCAAGAAGATAAAAGCTTTACAAATGTATAGAGCCTTCAAGATAATACATCATTGTGTTCCAGGCAAGTGTGTGATAAGAGTCCTCCCTATGTTTGGGGGAGGGGGCTCCATTTAGAAAGCCGTAGAGAATCTCATTGCCAGAATGGGTAGGAATGAGGCCAGCAAGAGGAGCTGCTGGGCTGCTCTGGGCTACCCAGTCTTTCTCATTACAGGGACCCTGTCCCAGCTCTTAAGTCACTTTCTCAATCTCCTCCCCTCCTCCTATCAAAATGTATCCACCTTCTAATTCATTCTCCTAGGATCCTGCTCTCTAATGGAACTACAGAACCATGGAATTTTAGATATGTATGATTTAACCTTAAAATGGACACATAACGATCTCTATCCTAGTGTGGAGAAAGTCAGAGGATGCCTCTTGTAAAAGTGGGGGGAGGGGGTTCTGGCCTTTGGATCCCCTCCTTACGGACAGGTCCCATGCCTTCTCTATATCACCCTATCCCCCCGCATCCTTCTAAATATCAGCTCCACTCTTCATCAGCTATTTGATCCTGGGCAACTGTCGAAATAAACCTTTGTGCCTTTGTTTTCGCATCAGCTAAATGGGGTTATATTGTGCCTTTTTCAAAGGTTGGCCAGAGGATTAACGAGATAAATTTATGTGAATCACTTAGCATGGTACCTGGCACTTAAAAATGTTAGCTCTTGTTATTTATTTAAGCCTTTACATCTCTCAGTTATTCTTGAAGAAAATCAATCCAAATCAACCCCTCTACTAAGCAGTATTTAAGGGCAATGTGTTTTTACCTCTCCCAGGTAATATAGCTGCACTTAGCCCGAGAGGATGTTTTCATTCAGTGAAGAATCCCAGGCTTCCTGGCAGATGAACAAGGGCAGTGTTTTAGGGTACGTGGGAGTCACGGGTCCCTGATAACAAGCGAAGAGGGTAAGATGCCTACTGCCCTAACATGTGGAGAAAGGCCTGAAAGCTACAAGCCTGGCCAATGACAACCAGAACTTCTTTTCACAACTGTATTAGAAAAGTAGGTTACAACAGATCATTTTACTTCTCCTGTTCATACCATACAGTTGATTTCTTTTTAATTTTGCTTAAAAGACTTAAAGTATGACCAGACTTACTTAAGTACCTAAGCACTTGGGCTATTTAAAAACTATAGAAAAGTTTATTTTTCCTACTTTTACATTTTTTTTTCTATGCCCAAATCAATTCCACTATTCTAGTAAACACTGACATCAGCTTTGGCAGACCATACAAAGGTGTTTCCAGCTTTTCCAAAGGCTGATATTTTCCCATCATTTATTTCCTCGTCTATTTAAATTCGACACCAACACCCAAAACCCTCCTAAGGCGAGCCCCATCCTGAACTGCCTTCCGGTTTTGATTAGTGGGGCTATTTCCTAATGGAAAGCCAATGTCGTAACATGTTTCCTTCCCGGCATTTCATTAACTACTCTCTTGGAGGAGTCTTCATTGCTTGTTAATTGTCCAAGTTTATTTTCGTCATCTCGCTTATTAAAGCAGAGTTGGCAGAGGGGGGCGCAGGGGAATGGAGCGATACCTCAGCAACCTTCAAAGTCATCTTTAATCTTATACTCATCACCATCCATCAGGCAGCTTCCCTTTTCCCTTGCCTCCGCTTTGTCTGGGTTATTCAGAAAAGCCTTTCTCCTTCTCCTTCACTCGCATTCATTCACCCCGTTCTCTGGCTGCCCTAACTTGAGTTTCAGATTCTTATTTGATTCCCTCCTGTCAATTTCCTGTCCAACTCAGATTTTTCTTTGCTCGTGGGTTTTTAAGCCATGCTTAGTAAATCCACTTTGCAGAGAGCAAGCAATGTCCAATCTTCTCTTCCAGGGTAATTGTAATCCACTATGCTTTAATTACAGTGTCTATTCAGATGTTCAAAATTCCATCCAGTTATAGATTTTAATACTTCTTCCCTCTGCACCATATTTATTAGATTGATTAATTCTCCAAATGTGCTTTTTTGAAGTTTAATCCCCAGGTCTTTGAAGCCGCTGCTTACTTAAAGAATTGAAGAAGATCATGATGACTGGTAGTAAGTCAGCTGCCTTGGGTTTTACCATATAATGCAGCTGTTGCTATTCCCAGTGGCTCTAGTGCTGATCCACTCTTAGCTTGAGTTGCCAGCATCTTAGTCGAAACACTGCCCTCTCCCTATTTTGGGACACACGGTGACGGATATGGTTTTGCCTATATAACCCATGGAGATCTGTACACAAGAAGTTTCACGGAAAGATAAGCTACATAAGAACTGGCTTCTTTTTATTATTGTTCACTCTCATCTTGGATGATGGGTAATAAGTTGGAGCACTCACATTATTCACCTGGACCTTTATTTCCCTACAAGTAAAGTGAGGCGGGAAGGCCAGGTGGTTGCTAAGATACCATCTCGCTCTTACAAATGCCATGTTTCTAAGATACAAATTTATTCTCCACAATTGTGGAGTTGTATTTCTAGCACATTGTTCTGAACTACGGAACACTTTATTGTTTAAAAATAAATATTCTATTTTGGATATGTTGACCAGTGAAAGCCATCCTATCTTTTTTAATAGCTTCATTAAGGGAAAATTAATGGACATACAATAATACACATATTCAAAGTATATGATTTGATAAGCTTTGTTGCATGTATATCCTTATTAAGTCATCACTACAATCAAGACAACAGCAATCATCAATCACCCCTACTTTGGAATTAGTTGAGTATCCCTTATGATTTCATATTAGCTACCTTGCTGGATATTTAGCTAGAATTCTTCATAGCATTATTTCAGCGGTGGCTCTAAGGTTTACATAATATGCATCTTTAATCTATCACAATCTACCTTCAAGTGATATTATACCACTTCATATATAGTACAAGAACCTAACAACCAAAAAATGTAATTTCTTCTCTCCTAGCTTTTGTTATTTTTGTCATACAATTTGCTTCTATATATGTTATAAACTCTAACATACATTGATATTTTTGCTTTAAATGACCACTGTATTTTCAAGAAA
>NW_017731356.1:7437415-7440436 GCF_001890085.2 Hipposideros armiger
TGCAGATCTCCAAAGCTCTCTATATAGCTTTCCTCAGAGCACTCTGACCTGATAATCTAGCCACACTGGCCTCCTCAGACTCTCAGCTCTGTCTGCTCAAACCAGGGAGACCATCAAGATATTCCTGCATTCCCCTTCCCTATGCCATGGCCTGGAAAATCTCTTGGTAGTATGCTGGGTATCTCCCTGGGATCATTGTCCTTTTTTCTTCGATGTCTAACATTTTACAAACCATGGTTTCATACAATGTGCCCATAAGACTAGATAAATCCAGCCTCTATTACTCCTTCTTGACCAGAACCATAAGTCATCTACCATAACTGGAATAGCTATAAACGTCTCATTTGGATAAACACCCCTCTAAGTATTTAATTACTATTTGTCATAGACCACCCATTTGCCTTTCAATGCTACAAGTTCAAGTCATCCTCAACAATCTTCCTTCACTCTGCACCTAAATATATATTTATATTTACTGTTGCATTGTGTTCTCTTTTCTTAAGTAAACAGCTTCATTAAAACATCATAAATGCTTTTTTTTTCATCTTGGTTTCCACTATTTGTGACTCACACTGTTACAGAAGTCTAAGGAGAAGTAAGCTCATCTGTGTTGGCTTAGGTTCTGTTTCAAGAACCCAGGAACAAAGGTTCAGTCATGTTGATGGCCTCATTCTGAGTCTATTTAACATGTTTCATATTTACTCATTTGGTGATGACTTCCAAGGCTAGAGGAAGATTTTCTTCTAGGAAACAAACAAAAAAAAAAGTGGGCTTTGTGCATAAGAGAAACCCCCTCTCCCCATTATTCACCATTTTCTAAGTATAAACTGGCCCTCATTTCCCAACAATGCTACAACTGAATTGTAATGATCTGTGCAAAATTGGTTCTTTCTTTAGCTCCTGTTCATTACGTATCCTTCTCTTCCATCTGATATTTAATGGTCGAATTTAACACATACGCACCCCTACCTAGCCCTCTGTTCGTATCAATAGACTATTTCTCAACATATTTTTCCAAGCACTGTAATTTAAAAAATAAAAAAATAAACTAATGCTACAAAATCAGTAAGTGACACGAAACAGAACTGAGATCCTGGGAGAACCCATTCAATTGAAAGACTGACAGACAGACAGTAAAACACCTTGTGCTCTGCTAGGGGGAGCGGTGCTCTAAACCCCTTAATATTGTTGCCACAATTGGACCAGCTCTATGGCACACAACAGAGCCGGAGACATGTCCTTCCATTTAGACCCTGTGATTTCTCCATGCCCTCTTGATTTTACATCAGGTGACATAACAAAAAGTTTTCTGTCCCAACTCCTGTCTTCCCCGGTGGGCCTGTCCTCCATGCTGACTTGCCATTGTTTTCTGCTCTCCCCACAGCAGGGCCAGCATTCGAACGCCAGGGATGAGGCCCACGCTGGCAGCCTGTCAGGGGCCCAAGGACCCTGCCTCATCACCCAGGAACAAAGGCAACCAGCCTGCAGGCTTTTCTGAGGCTCAGTACCCGCTCCCAGGGTGTTGTCAGGACAATCAGGATCAGACCCTTTCTGAGCTCTGTTGCCCAGACACACAGGTGGGTCACCTTGGTTCACAAAGGGCCCGTTTCTCCCAGACCCTCTCCCACTCAGGACTGCCAGAGAAGCAAATGAGGAAATGTTAGGCTTTGGATTTTCTCAAAAGCTGTTTTCTGCCTGCAAGGTTGGACCCCCATAAACTAACACAGTCCATCTTATGAGGCAGGCCTTCCAGACAATGTTTTCAGGGGTGAGTGACCAAAGTAATCCACTTCCTATCCCTGGAAAAGGGTGCAGGGTGGGGAGAAATGCCAATGACCTTGTGGAATGTAACAACCATACAATCTTATATGGTTCTTCTTGAAATTAATCAATTTCCTCCACCCAAAAACAAACAAACAAACAAAAAACCTGCACAGCTTTTATTGGAGTAACTCTTTAACTTCACTTATTTAACCAATACGTATCAGGCCTCTGTTCTGCACCAGGCACAGTGCTAGGAGGGGGACATGTGGAAGTGAACTGGGCAGACATGGCCCCGGCCTTCCCAGGGCCCTGGGTTTGTGGAAGAATTCAGACAAGTCCCAAAGCACCTGCAACAGTGATGAAGAGCTACATGATAGGAGAAGCAGAGGATGCAAACACACATAAGAGGGACACTCAAGCCAGGCCTCGAAAGTTCACGGAAAACATCGCTGTGGAAGTCATGCCTGAACTGAAACCTGCAAGATAAGCGAAATCACAGGCTCAGGGAGGGAGAGTGTCCCAGGCAGACAGGCCACCAGGAAACAAGAATGAGCTCTGGGAATGGCTTCTCAAGGCTAGAGTGACCCTGCAGGCATCCCCGCCCGTGAGGGGCCAAGGAGGACATTATGAAGTAGAGAAGCTGAGGCAGGAGATGAAAAGGAGATTTTCCTCCAAGACTCAAAGGGAGTTCATGGTTAGGTCCCCAGTTTCGGCTCCACAGCTCCAACCTTCTGACATGACATCCTTTATAAAGGGAATCGCTGACGTGACATTAAATGCCAGGTAGCAGTTTGGAGTAGGTCCAGAGGCCTCCGAGCTAGAGACGTTTTAAAGAAGTCAGATGTATCAATAAATCATGCAGACGTGCAGAGGTCTGCTACTGAGGTCAGCTTGGTACCTTCAGGCTTCACGTGTGCCAACTACTGTGCTTGCTCGGGAAGGCAGGGCCAGCGGAAGGCCGCTCCCACAAGCCGCGGGGCTGGACTCCGCCCACCTGCCACGCCCCTCTGCTCCTCGCTCCTCCTGCTGAGGATGCCTCTGAATGCTTCCTCCTGTCATCAGTGCTGCCTCATCCTCTCCATGTCATCCTTCTCTTCTGACCCCCCTTCCGCTTCTCTTACCACCTGCGTGCCACACAAATTAGAAAAGATCCACTTTCTCGACACCCTGAAAATGTTCTGTGCCTCCTTCAAGCCCCAAGTCCTGGCTGCGCGCTGCACACAGGTCCGCTAGGATCCCCTAGGAACTGTGACCACC
>NW_017731356.1:7442946-7444297 GCF_001890085.2 Hipposideros armiger
ATATATATACATATATATATGTATATATAAGAAAAAATATATATATGAAAAAATATGACCAAAATTTGACCAAATTTGATGATAAACAATTCAAGAATCTCAGGGCTCTAAGTAAGGTAATTATGAAGAAAACCATGCCTAGGCATATCAATCAAATTGCAAAAAATAAAGTGAAAATCTTTCAAGTAAACAGAAAAAAAGCAACACATTATATTCAGGAGTACAAAAATAAGAATCACTATAGCCTTCCTGTTGGAAACCTTGCAAGCTGAAAGATAATGGAACATTTTTAAAGCGCTAAAATAAAAACTGTTAACCCAGCATTCTGTATCCAGCAAAAATATCCTTCAAGAATGAGGCAAAATTCAGGCATTTTCAGATAATTTTTTAAAGTAAAAATCTATCACCAGCAAATATACACTATAATAAATGTTAAAGGAAGCTCTTCAGGCTAAAAGAAAGTGATACCAGATAAAACCTCAGGTCCTTAGAAGACATGAAGGACACATAGCAAATATGTGAATAAATAGAAAATACTATTTTTTCCTTTTAATTTCTATAAAATACATGACTGTTTATAAAGAAAAATTATAAGCTATAGGATTATATAACATACAGTTTTATAGGGTTTATGTAGATTTAATACATAGGACAACTATAGCATAGATGTCTGGTTGGGGTTGTGAGAGGTAAATGAACCTATACAGTTGCAAAGTTTCTACAATTTTATATAAATTGTTACAATATTAACTCTTACTTGATTGTGAAACGTTAAGGATTTATATTATAGACCCTAGAACCATTAAAAATGCAAAAAATATAATTTGATAAAAAAATTAATGTGAAATTCTAAAAATTATTTAATCCACAAAAAGCAGGAAAGGGGAAACAAAGTGCACAAAGAGAAAGCAAGTAATAAAAGGCAGACCAAAATCCAAACATATCAATAATTACATTAAATGTTAATGGACTAAACACTCCACTTAAGTCAGAGATTGTAAGAATGGATAGAAAAAAAGAGTGAGACCCAACTATATGCTGCCTATAAGAGATTCCACTTTCAATAGAAATAAATAGGCTGAAAGCAAATGGATGGGAAAATATACAGTACTATGCAACTCATAAAAAGTAAGACTGGAGTAGCTATTTTAATATCAGATAAAAGAGATTTTAAGATAGAAAGTAACATTAAAGATAAAGAGCATTTCAAGGAGATAAGTGAATCAATTAATCAAAAAGACATAACAAATAATAGCAGACCTATCAAATACATAAACCAAAATTTACAGAATTAAAAGAGAAATAGAAAATTTCACATCATAGGAGATTTTAACACCTATCTCTCAACAAT
>NW_017731356.1:7444327-7445711 GCF_001890085.2 Hipposideros armiger
AAAAAATTTCTTTTCATAACGATTTACTCTAGAACCCAATGGAATCCTGATATCCCTTTTAAACATCAATGATCCCGGCTTAACTTCAATTCTCCCCAAGATCACATGGGAAGATGTGCATTTCAAGGCACATGAGGCCATTTTCCAAAGTTCTAAGAGGAGGGGAAATATGCCGAATGGCTTGGGGGTGCCAGGGGCCTTGAAACATTTTATCCTACTGAATCTTCACAACCACCATGCAGGTGGGTATGACTGCATCAATTTTCCAATGAGGGTTTCAGGTAACTTGACATAACTCGTACCCATTGTCAGAGCCCAAGTGAGCTGGAGCACAGAGTTGACCTGCATCACTCTAGCAAACATCTTCTTCTAATCCCAACTATCACCACGAACAGAGAGCAGAGACGCTTCCCTCATCGTTAATTTCTATGGAACGCCTGACATGAAGTCAGCAACATGTTAGCAGGCAATGCCTTTTGTCCCTCCGATGTGGACCCACACAACCTTGACTCCTGACTTTGTCCCTCATTTCCATTTATGCTAAGAGCCACACGTTTCATGAGGGCCTGGAGCTGTGTCTCTCCAAAAATAAAGGTAATCCTCAGAGGGTCACTTCCAATGTGGCCCAGTACACACTATGTGCCTGTCATCTCAACCTTCCGTCAGATGACAACTATAAACTCTGGGCAAATCCGAAAAGGAAAAGGAACCTGAAGACTCTACAGAGTAATAAACAAAAACAGGCAGATGCGAAGGATTTTCTCAATCTATTGAGATCTTGCTTCCAGGAGTATCTTTTGTTTGGCTCAAATAAACTCAAAAAAATAAAAACAAAAACAGATGGTAGAGGGGTGGCAAGACTTTGAAGAAGGAAATTACATGGAATGAGTTTCCCATTTTTATGACTTTAAGAATGAGTCAGAAATGTATAAGGTGGTTTAAGCTAACCAAAACAGAAAGACATAATCTTTCTGGCCTGAAGAACCAGAGGACAGAGTCTGGCACAACTACATCCACTAGAAAGAGGGAATCCCAGGAACAAAAGAGAGCCGGAGAGATGCAGCCCCAAATTCTGTGCATAAACTTCCCAAATCTCTGATCACCCTTACACTACACAATGCCAGACAGACTCAACAGCAGTTCACCTAAGGATAAAAGCACTACACTTGACTGTTTGGCCAAAAGACAGAATTTTCCATTTAAATCCAAACTAAATAATTGGCTGGTAAAATAAAAAGTCAACATTCTTCAGAGGCATATAACTGATTTCAGAGACTTAACAACAAAACAGCCACAGTGTTGAAGGCAAAGTCAAAATTATTGACATCCTAAGAACCACGAAAACTCAAAGAATCAAGAGAAAGTTATCAGCAGAGATTATTAA
>NW_017731356.1:7447706-7449611 GCF_001890085.2 Hipposideros armiger
TCCAGAAAAATATACCACTAGGAGGGGGATAGGGAGATAGATAGATAGATAGATAGATAGATAGATAGATAGATAGATAGATAAATAGATAATAGACAGACCTTGAAAGATTTATTTCAAGGAATTAGCTGATGCAACTGTGAGAGCTGGAAAGTTCAGAATCTGTCCACCAGGCCAACAGGCTGTAAACTCAAGCAAGCGATGCTGCTTCGGTCTTGAAGCAGAATTTCTTCTACTTCAGGAAACTTGTATTTGCAGTTAAAGCCTTCGACTGAAGAGATGAGGCCCACACATGTCACTGAGGGTAATCTTTACCTAAACTGATTGCAGATGTTAACCACACCCACAAAATACCTTCACAGGATCACCTAGGTAAGTGTTTCATCACCTAACTGGGTGCCATAGCCTAGGGAGGTTGACACGTAAGATTAACCATCACAATCTCTAAAGCCAAGAACAGTGACTGACACTTAGCTTTCAAGCAACATTTGTTGAATGGATGTTGAATATATAGTTATGGGATCACGCAGCCATAATCTGAAGATAGAACATGACCTTGTAGACTGTCTAGGCCGGAAGTATCACACTTCAGAGATTCCCCATGTTGCATCCTCCAGAGCACCTATTTCAAGGGTTGGGGTGGAGTCCAGAAAATGGTTTTTAATAAGCATATCAGGGCCACCACATGTGGATATGCAAGTTATTCAGTGCACTGTGCCCTGTAACCATCCACAGGTGATTCTATGCAGGTGGTCCACTAATGACAGTCTGAAAACTCTGAGGTCATCAGCTCATCAAATACAGCAACCCTCTCCCCAGCATTCCAGGCAGTAGCCCTCTAGCACTTCCAAGGACCCAGAGCTCCTCACCTACTCAAGCAGGCATGTTTCTCTTCAATGCGCTGACTGTTGAAGTTCTTCCTCATTTCGGGGTCCAAACAGGACTTCCTAAGATATCTGAACATTGATACCAGTTCTGCTTTGTGCATCTCATAGTATTTCAGGGTCCATCATCTGAGCCACAGATGACTGACAGGGCAGTTAGGTTCAGGTGACAGTTCAGAAGATTTGGTCCCCAGGACAGCTCTTGCTCACCTGTTATAAAATGATGTGTGTGTTATAAAAAATAAAAAATAAAAAAAAACCAAATACGGTGCATCTGTATAGAGGACAACAGGCAGGCCTTGTGTTTATGTCAGATCTGAGAATGAACAGAAGCTGACTGAGTGTGCTGGGCACACGCATAGAGAAAGGCGTGTGCAAAGGCCCCGAGGCAGAAAAGACCTTGGCACGCAGAGGATTCTGAAAGGATGTCTGTCCAGTGGGAGCATGAGCGAAGCGAGGCTGTGGCTTCAGGTGAGACTGCAGAGGCCAACAAGACTGCTGCCCAGTACATACCTGAGTAAGAAGCCATTAAAGGGTAAAAAAGCAGAAAAGGGCATGATTTAATTCACGGATTCCATATTTGTGAATTCACCTACTCACTCAAGTTGATCCCCAAATCAATACATTTTAAAGACGGCGTCTTTAAACAGAAACACACAGAAAAGGGATTGAGCAGTTGGCAAAACGTTGTGTCCGGAGGCTCACAAAACCCTAACCCTGTATTTCCCCCAGGGAACAATGGTTTGGTATTTGCTGAGTCAGTGTTCTCAGCGACTTTACAGCACATAACTACTTCAAATACCAATGAGTGCTATGACTGCTAATGGAACAAATGAAAGCAATGGATAGAACAGAACCTGTTCACAAGTTGAGGACTTGTGGCTTGAACAGCTCCATTATTGGTGGCATCACTTATGGAGATAGGATATTCTGGGAAAGGAACAGGTTTGGGAGGGAAAATGAAAAATTCCACTTTTACATGTGTCTTTTGAGATGTCTGTAAGACACACAAGTAGAGACG
>NW_017731356.1:7452176-7455031 GCF_001890085.2 Hipposideros armiger
TTAAAAACAGATGTGATTTGATTATGTGCTAATCTCAGCCCAATTAATAGTGTTACTCAGACTGTCTCCAATGTATATCAAAACAACTAGTTGAAAGAAAGAATTAAGTCAAATCCATTTTTGGCATTAGGTGTACGTGTTGGAGACACACCTGGGGACAGTGGATTTCACCACCTCTTTGTGACATTCAAACCACCTTGCGTGCCTAGGCACAGGCCCAAGACAATGACAGCCAGGTGTTCAGATCTAGCTTCTCACAGGCCCTTCAGCCTCCACAGAGGCAGAAGAGAGACGGTGGTGAGGTTTGTCTAATTAATGGCAAAAATGTGGGAGTAAAAACCCACACCACCACCCCCAAAGCTTCATCACCCTTTCAAACAAGTTTTCTGAACAAAAAGCTTTGTAATGTGCAGCTGCACAAGAAAAGAAGGGTGAGGGCAACACAACACTCACAAAAGCATGACACACACAGAACACAGGGCATTCAGGCGACCCGGATGCTAATAGGGGATTTGGCACAGAAGAGAACAGATCGAACCTCGGGAAGTGAGAAGTTTAAAATTAAAGTTCTTGATAACAACTGTTACCTGAAATCACTTGCTCCACAGCAAAATCATTACCATAACTATTGCTGTTAATATTAATAACAAAAAAATGAGTATTTGCATAACACTTTACATAAATTATGTCATTGGGCTTTGAAAGATATTTTGCGAACATTTCCAATAAACAGCCAAGCTACAGAGAACAAAGAGAAAAACAAAAAAAATCTTTGTATCGGGGCTCCCAAGCATTCTGTCACCAAAGACCTCCTTTATTCTTCCCCCTATAAGGTTTCCTATTTTTAATATGTTTCTGCCTAATTGACAACCTTTATTAAAGAATGTTCCATTACCTTAGCTTTATTCATCAAAGAACAATCAGTATGCAATAATCCACATTACCTCGCTGAGCTAATAAAATTCCATGAACATGGCATTTGAGTTACACTCTTATGCCTTATTATCAGATTAATTTTAGTCTGGCTTTTTTTGATATAGTGAAGATAACTTTAAGGTCCCCACTACCCCCTTAAAGATCTTCTAGGGGTTCTAGGGCTCTAGTCAGGGAAGCACTGATGAAAACTCAGACACTATTTAATTCTTCCTATCCTTTTTAAACTAAACATGTGCTAACAGAGGATGAGTTTAAGAATTTTAAAAGAAAACTCAGAAGGCTCTTAAATCAGATGTCACAAAACAATTATTTGGAGACACACACACACAGGAAGGAAGGCGAAGAATTGACCACCGCCAACACCACTGTCTCACCAAAAACATAGCAAGGCCACTCCTAGCCCGAGCTAGCAGGTGCCAATTGGCCTAACTTCCTATCCCAGCTGTCACTTCTTAGTTAGATGCACAGGAAGTTATATGCACAGGAAAGTTCCTAAACTTCTCAGACCCTCAGTTTCATCATTTGAAACATGGGTTCATAATAGACCCACTTTTTAGAGCTATGGGGGGTTCAGTGAGTAAATACATATAAAGAGTTTAACATACCGTATTTGCCGGCGTATAAGACGATTTTTTGGCCCTGAAAAATATGCCTCCAAGTGGGGGGTCGTCTTATACGCCAGGTACACTTCAGNTTCCTCATAACACTCTGTGAGGGAGGTATCATTACTCCCAGTTTATGGGTTAGGAAACTGAGACTTTTCTGAGACTAGAGATCATGCAACTAATAAATCAGGGAGTCAGGATTTGAACTCGAGTCACACTCTAACGCCCAAAATCCTCCCTCTTTCACAGGCTGAGAAGTGGCCGGCAGCGCTTTGTTGGTACTTCTTTTCGTCCACCACTGTATCCCATGTATGTTCTAGCTCCCTAAATCTGCAGCGATTGCCACGAAGAAAAATAGCAATTGGAATCAAATCATAGCCCCACGTCACTCAATGCTGACCCAGACAAATGACTGCTGGTAGCCTCTGGAAGGTCATGGTTGTGCTTTGTCTTTGTTAAAAAAAACAAAACAAAAAACACTATGCATTGCAATTTTAACCATTCTGTTCAATCTCATTAAATAAGATGGGGCTGGAATTATTTTAAGCCCCTGGCATATTATTTGGCGCACTGTGAGAAATGATGTTGTAGAAGAGGCCTCTGTAAAAAGTGAGGAATAAATAATGAGACGCAGTGCAAGGTAGAAATGACACCGCAATGACTGGAAGGGAGCCATCTTGGTTTAGAACACCCTGCTCATGTGCGTACAAGGTGGTGGGAGGGATGGCCCACCACGTTAGGTGCTGCAAAGACAGCGGTAGCGTCCCAGCCACACCAGGAGAAGGAAGATGGCTTCATGCAAAAGAGAGGAAAAAGAGGAGCGCTCCAGCGTAAGAAACGGATGCTGAGGGCTACTTGGGTGCTCAGGAGGCCTCATGGCATTAAGTGCGAGCCTAAAGTTGGGGCCAGAATGAAGCCACAGTTGGAGGGGAGGATGAGGGAGGCAGGGAAGCTGCGGACAGACTTTGTAAACCTCAGGGAGCCACGAGAGGACATTCGGGCTTTCTCTGGAAAAAGATAAAAGAAATCCAAAATTCAGACTAAAACGTGATTGATAACAAATAAAGATTAAAGTCGGTACCAAGTCTATTCCACTTGATATCTTTTTTTTTAACCCAGAGTTAGGTTGCTATAGATCAATTTACACTTTATTCTACTTTCATAAAGAGTGTTCTGATTTTTTAAAAACAGATGTGATTTGATTATGTGCTAATCTCAGCCCAATTAATAGTGTTACTCAGACTGTCTCCAAAGTATATCAAAACAACTAGTTGAAAGAAAGAATTAAGTCAAATCCATTTTTGGCATTAGGTG
>NW_017731356.1:7457276-7463545 GCF_001890085.2 Hipposideros armiger
ACGGCGAGTATATAACAAACTCTGTATTTTGAGTGGAAATGTTAGGGGGTCGTCTTATACGCCCAGTCGTCTTATACGCCGGCAAATACGGTAATGTCTGGCACGTGGCAAGTAAACAATTTGTTTTAGCTGTTACTATCATTATAAGTACATATTTTCAGGACGTGTGGCTGATTCCCAAGCTTTCTCAGGGCCATGAAAAGGGAAATCCAGCCAATCATGAAAACTGGCTTTGTTGAACTTCTCGGTCCCAGTGTTGTTGGAATAACTGTGCACCTCTGCTCTGATTCTGTGACTCTTCAGACATCTGAAGCAGTGTGCCTGGAAGTTCGGGATGAAGGCTGCAGAGGCAACTGCCTCTGTTCACAGACCTTCCCTAGGTCTTACCAGCTAGGAAGAGGTGAATATAACCTATAGTATATTAGCCAACCCCTCTAAACCTTCAGTTTCCTTATCTGTAAAATAAGGATCGCAACTGTCTCCTGAGGCATTAGAGATGTAATGAGATAATACATAAAGTACTTAAGCACTTTATAGGGTAAATTCCCTCCCCCTCAAAAAAAAAATCAGCTATCATGATTACTATCCATTAACACATGAAAGTATATTTGCTGAATCTAGTCCCCGGTGCAAAATAGAACTCTACTGAAATCCAAATATATTCTCATTTACTAAGGCAAAGCACTTAAATAAACCAATAATTAGCCTTGGAAAGCTAACAAGAAATATTACTGGTTAATTTTTTTCACTTTTCTTTTCCCTTTGCACACATTAACTACAGCTTGATCTTGAACCACGTCAATATTCCTCAACCGGTTCAACGGTTTTAACTGATCTGCTCAGTTATTGCACTGGTTGCTTCCGTTAAACGGCTAAGAGTCAATTAGTAGCTGGCCAATTTATTCAAAAGCATCCAACACGTTTTCCCCTAATGGTTTAGGTAGAGGATAGGTCCTGCCGGAGACCTATGGAGAGAAGAAATTCTTTGCAAAGATGGCTATGCACTTCCTCGCTTCTAAGGCTGCTCAGAGGACCCCCATGTCCAGCCCCTCCCCAGGTCCCCTTCCTCAGATGATGGTACATTTTGCCAACACATTCTCCAAATCAAATCTGACAGGGAGGCCCTTTTCCTTTCTTCTTCACTCTACACTGAAGCCTTTATAGACCCGCTCCCTGTTTCTATGGGGAAAACCAAACCCTACCTAAATAATAAAAAGTGGATAAGTTTCCCCAGGCAGACTGTCTCTTCCGCACCTTGATTAGCTGGGCAAAATGTAGACATAAAATGCAATTGCTTTTTTTCCCAGATGCTAAAAATGTCAGCCTTGATTTACCCCGACACTCTGACTGACTCACAGCAGACATAAATCCTTCATGCCCAGCGCCATCATTTTTTGACCTGCTCAGCGGTGGAGAGAGGGAGGGCTTCGAGTTTATCTTTCTGGTGCCAGCACCTCGATCCCAATAACTTTGCTTTCATCTACCCCTGTGAGCAGCAAGGGCTGGAGGAGTAAAGACAGAAAGACGTGTGTTTATTATATATTTTTTTATGAAACATCAGGTAACAAGGGTGAGTGAGTGTGTGTGAGTGTGTGTGTGAGTGTGTGTGTGTGTGTGTGTGTGTGTGTTTTAATTTATTAAGGCAGAAAGGGAAAAGGAAAATAAAACGTATTTTTATAGCTCTATTTCCTCTCCCCTGACCTACACCACCTCACCTCACTGCTGCTTCCTCCTTGACTAGGACAATGCAGGTGCACCTTCCACTTGGGAAGCCACTCTTTCTGCTGCAGGAAAAACGCCCAATGCCTTTTTTGCTGGGCACATGTGACATTCCAGGCACTGACAGATAGCAGAGCCCTGAAAACTGCCATTGATTGTAGTTTTGCCAAACACAGCCAGGTAGGTGGCCTTTTGGTTTGGAAGTATGACCATGGAAATGTGGCATATAAAGCACAATCCATGAAGCAAATGTGCACTGACGTTAACGGGGAAACAGAGGGGATCTGACCTCACATCTGCCCTTTATCAAGAGATGCTTTGGACCCATCACTTCTTTCTTCATCATTTGGCCCCCAAATCCTTGAGATGGTCCCATACATACCCATCCTCCACAGGGATCTCATATTTTGAAATGCTCTGAGCTCTCCGGAAGCAAGGGGATATGTAAACTGACGACGCTGTTGTCCCTGCTCTCTGGGCTGAGAGCCAGAGTGAGGACGCCCATTGCCCCCATAAGAGAAAGTCTCTCCCCTTCCCAGTTCACAGAGCACACCGTGGTTGTGAGCCACCTCTGTGTCTTATGTAGCTGGCGGTATTCTCTCTCCAGCCCCTCATCCACACCTCTCCCCACGGCCATGACGGCCTAGAGTCTCTTCCCAATGTTCCCATTTCTCCTTCTACTTCTGTCCCTTGCCACTGAGGTTTTATCATCTTCCCTTTCAGTTGAGTTTCTAGCATGGGAGTTGCTTAATGGCAGAGACTGTATTCCCACACTTAGCATACAGTATGTGTCCAATAATGAGTTAATGAAATGGGCTCTTGTCTTCCCAAAGACCCAGTCTTCCAACCCTTGGCCAAACAACCCTCTCATAAGAAAGACCCTGCTAAATCTTTCCAGAAACAAATGCTTGAGGATTCTCCTCCTGCACACACACTCCTATATATCTTGATTTCCCTCTCTTCGTGTCTGTCTCTCCCAGCCTACAGAGATAAGTATAAAATTAAATCCAGAGCCACTAAAAGAAGGCAAAGGCATACCTCTCCCGTATCTCCATGACCTCCCTCACCTGACTACCTCCTCCAGCTGACCCCCGAACCCCCCACCTCTATCTGCCCACAGCAATTCAGGAGGTCTGTGCCTGCTTACATTCTCCTTGGCTCTCTGGAATGAGGAGTGGTCTCAGCATTGAAAGGCAAGACCTGTGGAGTTCCATGCATGAAACTGAATAAGGACAATTAAGTTCGTAAGCACCACAACAGGCATTTGCATGAGTTCTTATTTATCCCTAGACCAGTGCAACACTAGAGACAAGTTTTCCCCAATGCTGTGAAAGGTGAAGTTGAAGGTCAATAACTTCAATCGTAGCTCTCTGGTTGGGCATGGTCCTATTAACAGTTTCCCTCACCCCATGGATTTCTCCTGGCTTCATCTGGTCAAGGAGGAACAAAGAAACCAAAGCCCCTTCCATACATGCTCCAGGTAGGCCATGAAGACCCACACCCCATGTGGAGATGACGGGAACCCTTTAGCAGCTATTCAGGCTCAGAGTATACGGCCATCCAAGCTCCGTTCTGCAAATACAAGAGGAAAGAGGGGGAAAATTAACACCAGGACTTAAGATATTATGGAAATGGTGGAGCATGCTCTGCTAGCCAGCCCCTGGACTTGGAATCCATACATTATTTAATGGGAAAGACACAGACTAAATGAGCCAGAACAATTGCTTAATGGGGGTGGGGGGGAGGACAGTGGAAGAGGGAGGATTGTGATTGTGTGTGTGTGTGTGTGTGTGTGTGTGTGTTTAATTTTTCAGACAGTGCCCGTTAGTTTTGTTTCTTATTTAGGATACAGCATTAATCATGCTAATATTTTACAGCCGGGCTTCACTCTTTAGTCATTACTTTAATCAAACCCATCAGTGAACGAAGGAACACGTTACCAGGTGGGAATAACTGCTACCGCTCGCTGTTAATTACTTTGCATTTTACAGCAATCAGCAGCAGGGGCTGAGATCATAATAAATTCATGACTTATGGGCCCATAAAATCATTACCGTAGGAAAATATGTTTTATCGGGGATTCGATGGGCCGCTGCTCAGAGAGAGATTTCTTGAAGGAAATGACACCCATGAAATTAAACTGATCCTCGCAGTCAGCAGAAATGCAAATGCACCAAGAGCAAAATTTTACTGTGGGAGAAAGGGGCTGCGGAGCCTGGACTGGGTGCAGACTGAGGAAGGGGTGTAACCTCAGAGGGGTGACACCCACAGGTGGGGTTTGGAAGAGGATGTGCCACTACGGAGTTCCTAGCAGGAAAAGCACTTAGGGCAGGAGAGGAAAGAGACGGGGTGACCCTGGGCTGATCCAGAGATCTGGGAGAGCAGTCCTTCTACTACGTCATAGGCTCCACCCTCTTCCATCCTCCTTTATTTCAACCAACTTGTTCCCATCGCCTTCAGCCTTGGGTACTGAAACTTAGGTGCTTTCAGGGGCCAGATGGTGCCGATGTTCAAGGCAAAAGGACAAGTCAACAAATCATCCCGGAAAGAGTCAGAGAAGAGAGGGAAACTCATTCCTGTGTCTTCTCCCCTGTCCTCTGGCAACTCAAGTCAGAGGTTTGATGGCTAGCAATACTCCTAAACTGAGGGAAACCTGCCCCCAGCTTCTAGCCCCCACTGCCACCCCACATATCTCCAGCCTCGCTGTGTAGGTCTTTCTGTTCTTAAAGGCCATCTCTGGCCTCTGGGGGAATAACGAAACCTTGGGTGTTTGTTTTACTGGGGAATTTTTCTATCTTCAAACTTCTCCCAAGATGCAGTCATGCTATTTGTTTGGAAGTAACTGCTTCCCTTTTCTTTTGCTTCTTCTAATTATGCTAGGCAAACACAGGCCCTTATTGAGTGTTATTTAAGCATGAAATTGTAACAGATCCTTTTAAATGCTAAGGCACTAAAAATAAGTCCTTTTATCAAGGAACACCAGGTCCAGATCTAGTAGCTCATTAATTTCTGTAACTCAGACAAAATGAAATTCTGACAAAATCCAAGCGCTTCCAATAGAAGCTTTATTCATTCTTCCCAGAATGATCACCATCCTTGTTCATCATTATCACTATTGTTCACATTTCTGTTCACATTTCTGAATGGCTAAGGAGGGGCTGTCTTCTCAACAAGGGTGAATAGCACAACTGAGGGGATCAATTTCACCAGAAAAATGACAAGGAGCCAAACGTGAGTCTGAATACCACTCTTACCATTTACTACTGTGTTTCCCCGAAAATAAGACCTAGCCGGAGAAGAAGCCCTGGCATGATTCCTCCAGGATATGGAGGGCACGGACCCCTCACATGAGGGTTTTATGACCTGTTTCAAGGAGAAAGGTGCCTTTTCCACAAACTCCTTCAGCTTAAAATTTTCAGTATGCCAAGGTGCCATATTTTGGTACCTAAAATCACACTAGGGCTTATTTTCCATCTAGGTCTTATTTTGGGGGAAACAGGGTGGTTGGGGGTCTTAGGGAATTTATTTAACTTCCTAGACATCAGTTACTAATCCTGTAAAACAGGGGAAATTATACCTAACTTTAAGTAAAGTGTTATTATGGAAATGAAATGAGCTGACTGTGTACACGCAGCACAAAAGAAAACACTAGGCAGGCCTTCAGTAACTCTCCGCCACCCCACCCCAAGGTCAGTCAAGGTAAAATCACCAGCTCTCTAAAGGAAGTCAGATGCTGAGGAGCCGGCTGGGCTGAGCTGGTCCTCAGACAGGACCTTGGACAGCAGCAGCCTGTTCCAGGGAATGATGAATGAACGGTGGGCATTTGGCCACATTCCCACTTGTCCCTGTGACTCTCAGGAATACGTACTGCACTCCTCCATTCTTGGGACATTCTGAGCCTCATTTAAAAAAAAAAAAAGAAAAGAAAAAGAATTGCTTCAGAAACAAGGGGCGGGGACAGAAGACAGCAGGCGCATTGGGACGGGTGGAGATGCACAGAGAAGCTGGGGCTGGGCTCCAGGGTGTGTTGTCCCTTTTCCCCATTACAGTCTCCTTCTCTTACACTTACCTTTCTGAAACTATTGGTGATAAGAAAGAGGGGGGCCCCTTGTCATCACTTCCCTAGCATCCCCTTCCCCCCAATCTAGGGATGGCGTCAGGCATCCCGCCACCCACTCACCCCCTCCCCAGAAGCAATACTGGCAGCAAAATTCAGCAAGGGAGCCTGCTTTTCCTAAGCTAGCAGCTGCCTTTACAAACAATAAAAGCAAAGCTGGACCTGCCCCCCCTGCCTTGATGCTCCCCCAATCCCCGGCCCGGTCCACTACCTAAACACCAGGGAAAGAAAAACAGATGAGGCACTATGGACAAAATTAATATTTTTAATCAAAAAACCAAGGAGTGCAATAACCCACCAGTGTTTCTTCTCTCAGGAGATCAGAGCGCCAATATTTTGGATCACAAGTGAAATGAGTTAGATGGATGCTGACCTTTCAGCCTCCTATGTGCCCTAGATAAGTGGTGTAAGTGAGCCCCGTACAGTGGGTGAG
>NW_017731356.1:7465040-7467808 GCF_001890085.2 Hipposideros armiger
TTTAAAAAGAAAAAAAAAAGAAACAGAGAGAGAAAGAAAGTGAAGAAAGAGAAAGGAAGGAAGGAAGGTTTTAAAACTAAATATAGATAAATAAGTATAAGTTTGAGTCTTAAGAGTTACCATCGCAAAATCAAAATTAAAAAATATATCAATATATCCAAGGAAAGCAGGAATGAAGAATAAACCAAAAAGAAAGTACAGTAAATGGAAAAATAAATAAGATGATAGAACTAAGTTATAACATAACAGTAATCAGAATAAATATGTCATTAATTAAAATATAGAACTCTGTTTTTTCTTAATCCAACAATACAATGACTGCAAGATACAGATTTAAAAACATACAGATTAACTCAAGCGTTTGAGCTCTGAGCAACAGCAGTTCGATTCCCGGCCCGAGGTGAGCAGCCGCTGAGCTGCCAACAGGTAGCAGGATGGCTCAGCTTAACAAAAAAACAAAACAAAACAAAAAAATACAGATTATAAATAAAATGATGGAAAAGATGTATTAGTAAAATCTGAACCAAAAGAAAGCTTAGTAGTGATCTTACTATCTTGGACAAGAGAAAATTTAAACCTAAAAAATTTGAAAGAAACAAAGAACATCACCTATTCATAAAAAGGGGAAGAAAATAAAGAGAAAGTATAGCCAACATAAACATATCTGTATATAATACAGCTTCAACTATGTAAAGCAACACTTGTTCACACTATAGGAAGAAAGAGATTAATCGAAATTACAGTTTTGGTGGATTTATTAGAAGCCAATATATCAAACAGAACAAAATAAGATATATTAAAAACCTAAATAACATAATTATTAAATTCCATCAAGTACATAAAAAATACATATGGGAATACAGCTCCAGAAAATAGAGAATATGGTTTCTATCACACTTCAATTCCATCAACAGACCACATACTAGACCATTAAGGCAATCTCTATAAATTACTAATGAATAATATCAAATAGACCATATTCTTCAACAATAATGAAATAGAAATTATCTGTAACAGATAAATAACATATTTGGAAATGAAATCACACTTTATTAAACAGTTCTTGGGTTAAACAGGAAATGATAAAGGAAATTTAGAAATATTCAGGACTGAATGATGATTAAAACACCACCTGTCAAAATCTATGGGACATTAGTAAGGCTGTGCTGAGAGAAAAATTTATAGTTTTAAATAAATTATCAGGAAACAAGAAAAGTGTGAAATAAATAAGCTGAGCTAAATAAGTTGGGAAAAGAATCTTACAGCAAAACCAAAGAAATGAAGAGTAAGGGAGTAGTAACAGAAAGGGCAAAAAACAAGGAAACAGAGAACACACACAACAACAACAGATTACCAAATGCAAAAGATGTTTTGTTTCTTTCCTAACAACAATAAAATGTAAGGATCTCTGGCAAGACTGATCAAGAAAATAAAGAGAAAAGCTGCATGCCCTCCCCAGGTTAAGAAGGATGGAAGGAAGGGGGNAATCCCCGGCCCGGTCCACTACCTAAACACCAGGGAAAGAAAAACAGATGAGGCACTATGGACAAAATTAATATTTTTAATCAAAAAACCAAGGAGTGCAATAACCCACCAGTGTTTCTTCTCTCAGGAGATCAGAGCTCCAATATTTTGGATCACAAGTGAAATGAGTTAGATGGATGCTGACCTTTCAGCCTCCTATGTGCCCTAGATAAGTGGTGTAAGTGAGCCCCGTACAGTGGGTGAGATAAAAAAGATTCAGATGTGTACAATGTTTTCCCCTCATTTAAGTTTTTTAAAGCTACGTGGGAGCAGCTGTGACACGGTAAAAAGACGGAAAATATCAGAGTCAGCACACAGGTTCAAATCCTGGCTTTGTCATGTACAAGGTAACTGACTTTGGGTAAGTTACTTAACCTCCCTGATCCTCAGTTTCCCCATCTGGATTATTGGGACTATGCATCTACCTTTCAGAACTGTAAAAAAATAGTGAATGTTTATAAAACATTTATAGCATCATAAATATTCACAAATGCTCATGGTTATTACTAAATTAACTCCTTGTTATGGAAAAAGCTCCAAGGGGTGATTGTGATGAGTATGAGTGAGGAGTCTAACCTATGTTAGAACCCCCCAAAACAGTCTGTGCTATAAAACCCAATATGTGGTACCAGAAGGCGTGTATCGATTAGGGTCCTTCGTCTGCAAGCAGAAGAAACTTATTGTAGACATCTTTCATAGGAAGAATCTTTATGAAAATAGATATATAGTTCAGTAGCTTGGCTCTAAGTCTCAACTCTCATTGGATGACATTATGAGGGATTTTCAGGAGATTTACCTTACCAATATTGAGTAAGCAAAGAAAGACCCAAGAGGCAAGAAAAAGAGGAATTAAAGCTCCATGTCTGTACCTTCCATGTCTTCACATTTATGCTCTAAATATGTCAAGTCACCTGGACTACCAGAAACTTGTTTATCCATCATACTTAAATAATGACCTTGAGGTACTGTGCTTCAGATGTCATGCACAGGTGCCATTTTCTATTTTCTATGTGCTTTATCACCTCATAGGAGCTTGATAAATATACTGATTTATATGAATTGTTTTAACAGAAAAAACTTTCAGTGTTTGACATTAGTTTGGGATGACACTAGAGAAACTTTTTCCTTCAAAGGGGGAAAGGGAAATAATATTGTAAGACACCTGTTTTGTGTCCTGCATTGTGCTAGGTGTTTATACCTACTTATCACAATTGATCCTAAGGACAACCTAGGGGATAGGGGGT
>NW_017731356.1:7469850-7470907 GCF_001890085.2 Hipposideros armiger
GTGCAGCGTCAGATGTGACACATATATTCCTACCAACAGTAAGAGATCTTAAGGCACAGTTCTTAGTGGAAAAGTTAGAAGTATTAGGAGACATTACACAGTATACATGCCTTTCAAAGACTAAAACTGGGCCGGCCGAGTGGCTCAGTTAGTTAAGAGTTAGCTTAAGAGCGCAAGCTCTGAACAACAGGGCCGCCAGTTCGATTCCCACATGGACCAGTGACACTGCGCCCCAGCTGAGCTGCCACTGAGCTGCCAACAGGTGGCAGGATGGTTCAGCTGGTGAGAGCACGTGCTCCTAACAACAAGGTTACCTGTTCAAGATGGTGAGCTATGCCCACCCGCAACTAAGACTAAACTCGGCACCTTAAGCTGAGCTGCCCAGATGGCTCAGTGGCTAGAGCATGCGCTCTTAACAACAAGGCTGCTAGTTCGACTCCCGCATGGGATGGTGGCTACACCCACCCGCAACTAAGATTGAACACAGCACCTTGAGATTAGAGGCCACAAGCTGCCAACAGGCAGCCAGGTGGCGACTAGCACCCTCCACAACTAAGATTGAAGAACAACAACTTGGCTGTTTCCTCAATTCCCCAACACTGTTCCCCTCCCCCAATTCTCCAATTTAAAAAATAAGAAAGACTAAAC
This sequence comes from Hipposideros armiger, assembly GCF_001890085.2. Lineage (NCBI taxonomy): Eukaryota > Metazoa > Chordata > Mammalia > Chiroptera > Hipposideridae > Hipposideros > Hipposideros armiger. The sequence goes on from NW_017731356.1 coordinate 7,470,499, forward strand.
TGCATGTACACAAAACAGAAATAAACATTTTGTAAGAACACATATAAGCAAAATCACCCCCATTTAAAAAGTAGACAGTTGCCTATGGGAAAGAGGGCAGTGGAAGTTGGATATGGAAATAAAATGTAAAAATAAAATATAAACTAAGAGGGCCCTTCTCAGACTCATGATAATAATGTTCATGAACTAAGGAGTATGATTAGGCTTAGTTTTCTGACCACTGACTTGGACCCCCAAGATTACAGCCAGTCGGTGCATTAAAGAACTCTTTGTTATGCAGACCATGTTTACAGATCCCCAAATCTGTAATCTGGCCTAAAAAACTGTGATGTACTTTTGTGAGCAATAGAATGGACTAAAGAACCAAAACTGTCTCCAACAACCCTTGGGTTTAGTGTCTCAGACTCCA
>NW_017731356.1:7474526-7476798 GCF_001890085.2 Hipposideros armiger
GAAGCTGCAAAAAATGCTCAGGAAATTATCAGCATCTCAGTAGGGTTGGAACATGATTTGTGAAGAAAGTGGCAAGACAGAAGTCTCAAGAGAGGGGCAGAAGCCAGGTGTGACTGCGTTTCCACTTTAGGATGAAGGGAAGACGAAGCGAGGGTTTTACGTATGGAGGTGGCACATTGCTTTTGAAATGAAACCATCCTGCCAGAGCCCAGCGCCACACCTTAGAGCCTGGTGCCCACCCAGCTTTGTCTCTGCACCCAGAGCACGCGGCCTGTAACATGCCTCCCCACACGACTGCCTCCCAGAGACGGGGCCTCCCTGGCAGGCCACAGATGAGCCCCGTGGGACCAAGCAGCACCTCACCCCCCGAGGACTGTCGAGACCTCCTGCCTTGGCAAGCGCGCAGCCACACGGCTCTGCCTTCCCAAACGGAGGCCCTCCTAGTGCTTTATCCTCTTCTTTTCCCTTATTCCCAATAGCTTGTCGTTTCTCTCCTGATCCAACTTCTTCCGTGCTCCAACGTCCGGCACTCACGTTTCTCCTAAATCCTCACCTATGCACTCTGGAATTTCTATTCTTCAACACAAGCCCTTACACCCTTCAATTTCCCGTTGAATGTCGATCTACTCCCGTATCCTGACATGGTGGTCCTCAAGAAGCCTTCTTCCGCTGTAGCCATCTCAAGTGAAGCCTTCCCATTTACCCAACGCTCATGCCATGAAGGACTGGGAGTCTGGTCCGGAATCCACTATCTGACTCGCAATTCCCAGACCATCGCTCCACTGTCTTACACACACGGGCCCCACTCCCCCTCCCTGTGGCACTGTGCCCTCCTGAGTCCCGTCATCCGCTGCCCTCGCAGGCAATGTACGGAAATCTTTCGGATCTGCACCAAGGCCGGCCACCATGCCGATTGGTCCAAACACCCTGACTCCTGAGTTCTCTGACTTTCTAACCTCTGAAGAACTCCTCTATCCAGTGTCTTGTCTTCACCAGAAACCCTTTTACCTCCAAAGACTGTACTCTAATAACCACACAACAGTCCTTCCTTCCCGTCTCCTCTCTCGGTTCCTCTCATCACACCAGTTCCCGCCTTCACTGGGACTTCCTGTCTCATCTCTCCTCCACCCCCTCTGCTCCACATGCATCTAACACTCCTTCACCCATTACTGAATTCCTCTTTCCCTGATATACTATTCAGNAATATCCCCATTAGATCCTTTTCAGTCCTTCTCTTATTCTAGCGTTACTAAGGTATTAGATTAGATTTGACAGTTCCAGCCCTCAAATCACCACCCAGGTCAGTCACTGAGCTCATGGAGGGAACACCTATGTGGCAATGACTCGGAGTGCAGTGGTTCAAAGAGAAGGGAAATGAGTTTGGGCTGCAGTGGTCTGGGGAGATTCACAGGGGGGTAGGGGCCACCTTTCGCAGGGCTGAAGGTCCTGGAACAAGACATCAAAAGAGGCAGCGATGCCAAGCAGGGAGAAATGGCATAACAACTGTATTTTAACTCCAACAAATTAGAAGGTGCACAAGCACCTTTGTTTCAGTGGTGGAATTTTTAAAGGCTTAAGGAATTTTCACTGGCTGCTTGCTAAGTTTTGTTTTTATCGACTTTTCTCCCATCCTAAGTACAGACGATACAATCATATGATTTCCGATTCAGGTACTGCAGCTTTCTTAAACTGCCATCTCATCAAGCTTTATAGCTTCACCTCCGCCCTTGGGATCACATTGACCCACATTCTACATGGAACATACCTGGGTCTTAAAATGTACCAACCAAATCTTCTCTCCACTGAATCTCATGCCCTTAGCCTCTGCCTCTAGAAGAGCCCTCTCTCTGCACTGAGTGATACAGGGGCTGGGAAAATGAAGTGAGGAAGCGAGGGAGTTTCCTGAGGAGAGCCCATCTGGATGTCGCTAATGAGAGCACTGCTGACTGTCCATCATACATGGGACCCCCAAAAGTTGAATCCCTGTATTTTAAAGAAAAGTATTCTGGGCTGTAAAACAAGTTTCAATAAATTTAAAAGGATTCAAATCACCCCAAGTATGTTCTGTGACTAGAATGGAATTACATTACAAATCAATAACAAAAAGATATAAGGCAATATCCGCAAACATTTGGATACTAAACAACACAGGTCTAAATAACCCACGGGCCAGACACGAAATCAAAAGAGAAATGAGAAAAGTACTTTGAATTGAAAGGGAATGAAAACACAACATACCGGATTCTGTGGGGCACTGCTAACATAGCACTTA
>NW_017731356.1:7483353-7508752 GCF_001890085.2 Hipposideros armiger
CCAACAACAGTCACTGTGGATGTTTTAGAAACACAGGATGCTCTACAGAGGAAAAGACCTCAAAAGGTGAGCTCACAGTTTTATTCTCAACTCACTGCAGAGCTTCAAAACTTCCAACTGATGTGCTGTGACATTTCCCACAGGGGTCACTCACTCCTAGGAGCCCATGTTGTCTCAAGTTCACTAGCCACACAGACACCACCAAGCAAGAAGACTGGCCTTTTGAGTCAGACACTGTGGTCCCAGAGGGGGTTACACTGACCCTGTGCCAAGAGCCTAGTCACAGCCATTCTTAGAGGCTGCACAGAAAAAGGAAGCGATTCAGGCTTTGGAATTAGACATCCTGGGTTCCGGTCCCATTTCTGGAACTGACTGTGGAACTCCGTGCTGCTTCAGCTTCCTCAAATGTAACATGGGGATAACAAGACTTACCCTGTACGAAGCTGTAAGAGTTTAATGAAATCGGCCATGATGCCTCCAACAGTGCATGGCACACAACAGGTTCTCTGTAAATTATATTCAGTAGAATTTATATTTTTACGTTTATCATGATTCTCTTGCTAATGGATATTGTTGGTCCCAGGAGATGGAGCAAAAGGATCTTTATAAATCCATGCCAGCGACTAGACAAACAGCAACAGCCACTCCAACAGCCCAATGCCCATTTCCTAGTGGTAATCAGTCCTACACGTAGAGTAATAATTGCATTCAAAGCCTCCCCACATCCACCTTCTTCAAGAAGCTTTCTTGAAAGTTGTGGTTATAAGTGGCCTTTTGCACACCATTCTGAACAACCTTCCTCATTACAGAAACCATACACTGTAAAACGCCTGAAATGATGTGCACGTTGCGTGTGACATTTTTATCCGATGCCTCATCTACAGTAGTCCACAAGCAATCGCAAACCTCATTTAAATGAGCTGTTTCCAACTCCTGCCCAACTGAGGCTTTTACTAAGTTATTTTCACCAGTATCCAAAGAGACTGACTTGAGTTCTTCCTCTGGTGAGGATGCTAATGAACACCAATAGTCAAATGTCAAAATATCAAAGGGAAATAAGGAGGATTGGATTATCTGCAGAGGATAAATAATTAAACAAACTATATTTTAATTTCATACCTTGCTTGGCCTCGGCAAACTTTACACTTGGATTCACTATGTCAATCAAACCCTCCTTTATCTGACAACCCTCTCTAGCTACCACTCCATATCCCAGCTACCCTTAATGCCAAAACTTTCTCTAAATAAAGAGTTGTCTTTTTTCATCACTTTCACGTTCTCCCTCCCTTTCCCTCTTGAACCCACTTTGATCTGCTAGCTCCATAAACACATCAGTGAAACTGCTTTTGTCTAGGTCACAAATGATGTCCACACTAAAATAGTCAATGTCTTGAATTGTCTTTCTTTTAATTAATAGTATTTCTTAGGCAATATCTAGACTATACAAAAAATATAAATAATTCAGCATAATCTGTGTATCCACCACAAGCTTACAAAGCAAAATACAGTTGACCCTTGAACAACATGGGTTTGAACTGCGCAGGTCCAGTTATACGTGGACATTTTTCAATAAATACAGTAAATGTACCTTCTCTTTGATTTTCTTAAAAAGACTTTCTTTTTTCTTGCCTATTTCATTGTAAGAATATGGTATGTAATACATATAACATGCAAAATATGTGTTAAGCGACAGGTTATGTTATTGATAAGGCTTCCAGTCAACAGTAGCTATTAGTAGTTAAGTTTTGGGGAGTCAAAAATTATATGTGCATTTTCAACTGCATGGGGGATCAACACTGCTAACCCTTGTGTTGTTCAAGGGTCAACAGTATTATTGATAGCGTTGAATGTCTCCTGTGTATCCCTTCCAAATCCCTTTCTCTTCCCCCACTCTTAAAGTAACTAGTATCCTGAATTTAGTATGTTTGATTTCCAGCTGTTTCTTTATACTTCAATTATGTAGGTTCCTCTAAGCAACCTAAGTTTTTTTTTTGCATGCTTTAAACTTTATAAATGGTATGCAACTGTCCATACTCTTCTTCAACTCTTACCCTTACTACCTTGTTTGTGGGATTCATCCATGTGACTCTAGCTCGCTCATTTTGTTTTTCAGCTGAATAGAATTCCAGTGTGCACACATATCACAATGTATTCCCCCATTCTCTTGTTGATAGGCACTTGGGAATACCTCCAATATTTTGCTAAAAATAAACAATGCTTCTATGAGCATTCTTATATGTATCTTGTATTGACCACGACAGTCAATTCTCAATGCTCACCTTAGTTGACCTCCTAGAGACATTTAATACAGGCGATCAATCACTCCTTCCTTAAACTGGACTTTTAACTTGACTTCAAGGACACCTCTGCATTCTCGCCATTTTCTTCCAACATCACCGCCACATCGCAGACTCCTTTGCTGGCTCCTCCTCTTCCCAACCTCTAAATATCGAGGTGCCCTGGGACCGAGGATTTGTGGCTCCTCTCTTCCCTCTTTAATCTTCACTCCCTAGATAATCTCATCCACTCCTATTGCTTGAAATCCCACCTTGTTTTCTTTTGTTTTGTTTTCTGATGATTCCTGAGTATCATTAGCTCTGCCCTCTCCCTTGAACTTCAGGCTTGTCCATACAGCTTCCCATTCAATACAACCACTGGAATATCTAAATTTAACATATCCAAAATTGATGGATACCCCAAAGCTTTTTCCTATGTCCTCTCCATGTCATTGAGTCAAATCATTCCATCATTCGCTAAAAAAAAACCCTCCATGTTTATCCAGTGTACCACTTCAAGCACTTCAAATCCATAAAAAAGTCCTATGGGATCTACCTTCCAAATATATTTCAAAGCAAACCACTTCTCATTACCCCCACCTCTACCAAGCCACCATATTCTCATGAGAACTACTTAACAGCTTCCTAACTGGTTTTCCTATTTTCACTCTTGTCACCCTGTAAGCTACTTCCTACAGAGCATCCCGAGAGATCTTTTCGAACAGTGAATCATGTCTTTCCTCTGCTCAGAACTCTCCAGGAGGCCAGAGAGGCTGGGGCACAGCAACAGAGTAGAAGAGAAATAGCCAGAGGTTGTTTGTTCAGGGCTAGGTGAGAACGTGATGAGGACCGAGTGGCATGGCCTGATCGTTAATGTAGGTGTCAACTTGGAGTGAAATTAACATCTCATCTAAAAGGGTGAACTTTGAGTCAGCAGACTGCCCTCCATAATGTGGGTGGGCCTCGTCCAACAAGGTGAAGGTCTGAACAGAACAAAAGGACCAGCTCCCCTGAGCAAGAAGGAATTCTCCAGCAGACCACCCCAAGGCTTCATCTGTCCTATTGGCTCTCCTGGGTCTCTCAGCTGCAGCCCTTCAGACTGGAGCTGCACCATCAGCACTCTTAGGTCTCCGGGCTGCTGGCCCACCCTGCAGATGGTGGACTTGCCAGCCTCCATAATCACGTGAGCCAATCTCTTATAATAAATCTCCTTCTATATATACACACATATCCTATTGGTTCCGTTTCTCTGGAAAACCCTAATACACCTGGGAAGCACTGAAGGTTCCGAGCGGAGAAGTGACACCATTTAATTCATCTTTCACAAGGATCAGTCAAGCTCCTATGTGGAAGGTACACTGCAGGGAGGCAAACACAGAGGCAAGGAGGCCAGGTCAGAGGAAGCTCAGTGATGGTGATGAGCAATGACAGTGGCCTGCACTGGAGGGGTAGAGGTGGACGGGGTGGGATGTGGTCGGATTTGGGATGTAGCATTTTGAAGGCAGTGCTGACAGGATTTCCTGATGGATTAATTATTATAATCATTGTAAAAATAAACTATGACAGGATACAGTAACAGCCATAATTAAGGGACACATAAGGTCATGTGGGATCAAAGATTAAGGAGAAACCAGTTCCTCCAGGAAGGTGAGGGTTCCCAGTCTGAGGATCAGCGAGATACATGAATGTGCCTGTTGGGTTGACCCGTGAAGAAAAAGTCCCACGTACAAGGCAGGACAAAGGGACGTTCCAGGCTGACAGAGAGACACATATGCAGAAGTAGGTGGGCAAGAACACACAGGGAAATGTCCAGGGACGGTCCAAGCAGCCTGGGGGGCCTGAGCAGAGGACCTGAGGGAGAAACACCTGGACAGGATTTAGAAGAGAAGACTGGAAAGGTAGGCAGGGGTGTCGGCAGGCACTTTGTCCTATCCTAATCAGATGATACTAAATGAGACAATGCTTTGAAGGGGCTGGTAATGGACTTCGGGGGCCTCCCAGGCCAATGGAAGAACCTGTACAGGCATCTCCAACCCCAGCTGAAAGCGGCCAGCGACCCTGATCAACTCATGCTCTCGAGGTCCTGGAAGCAACATCAGCACTTTCAGAACCGAATCAGACTTATAGCCATCATCTAATGCCAAAGAAAAAGTTATTTCATTCTAAGATGAGAAAAGCAGCTGAGCTATTCATTGCTGCAGCTTAAGTTTGCCCTCACCGCCTGCTCAACACATATTTTACAGTTTGGCAGTGATCTCTGCCTATTAAGCATCTCTGGCCACAGAGAGGTGATATTGATTTATTTCACTTTTATGACTAGATGTATTTATTCCTATTTGCATCCTTGCTTTTTCATCGCAGTTAAAAAAAAAATCGATGGTGGTAGTAGATCCTGGAGCCAAGATTCCTGGTCTGGGGGTAACTGGAGGAAAGGAATCCTGCAGGTGGGTAGGTGTTTATCATGGCTTCTTCTTAAAGGAGGACGGAGCATGCAATCCTTCCTGGCTTGGCTAGACAAACTTGAAAAGAGCTCAGAATGAGTGTGAAAAGGAGGGTCCAGGGTTTCCAACCAGTTATCTCATTCCTTTAGACCGACTGCTGTGCTCAGAGCTGAAGAAACAGAGAAGGAGGCAAGTGGCCACTTTGCCCACAAAGAGTGTGCAGTGGTGGTCAGATGTGCCAATTAAACAAACCATTATGAGAGAAGATGGGCATTGCTGCAATGGCTGTGTGAATGCTGTGAAGGATCGGTGGGAGCGCCAAAGAACAAGTACTCAGATCGTCCCAGGGAGGTCCAGGGTAGGTTCACGGGGGGGACTCATGGCTGAGAGGTGAGGGATGCAGCCGTGAAGCAGACAGGAGAAAGGCATCCCATGCTGAAGAACAGCAGCAGAGCACAGGAAGCGCCTACGACCGTCTACCCAGAACATCCCCGCAGTCTCTCCGCCCAGCAAAACTTGACCACGGACACAAGCTCAGCAGCTCGTCTCACACTGGCGACTCTGATCAGACCTCAGGACTCTGGTTTCGTAAAGAAATACAATAACGAGCACTTTGTATTTCCAGTTTTAATCCGAGTGTCTCCATAATTGTCTTTAATTCTTCAAGTGCTGGCTTGATAGCAATCCCTCCTTTCAGGATGCTGTCACTGGGATCAAAAATGGCTTCGAAAATGGCAGCAGCAGCAGCAGAGAGGGGCAGCAGGTCTAGTAGCCATCGGCTGCTCCACTGATGGACAAAGCCATGGGCGAGAGCAAAGGCAAAGGAGAGAGGATAAAAAGCAGCAGAACATGGGAAAAGCCAGGAGGGAGGAAGATGGGCCAAGAGACGCAGGAAACAAGCTTCATTTGAGAGCTTGGAAAGGTTCCTGCCAAGTGCCTCACAGGTTACTACCCAGCCACCAGACCTAAATCTACTCTATCGGCAGTCTGCAGGGGTCCGCCTCATCAGGTCACTCTTAGGGGGTCCTCACAGTGGGGACAAGGGGTGGGGACTGGCCTGAGTGGGGCGCCTGCTGCTGCCTCGGGCCTCCTCCCAAAGGCACCAGGCTTCTCAAGCCTAAGAGCTTCCCCAAAGGCCTATAGAAATGTCTAAGACTTAAAAACCAACACAAAAGGAGGTGACTCAAAATACAGAAAGAAAGTGTAAAACTGGAGTTATTGAGTGTTTAATTGAATGTCTACAAGATGTAATATTATGTCAACTTCATTAATTGTCTAATTTAGTATTCATCAAAAAAGTCATTATATTGGAAAACCATTTAAGTTTTCTCATCTCATGAGAATTCTTGAATAACCATGTAATTTTCAAAAATCACTCATCATAAATAATTTTAAATAACCGAAATTAGAAAATAATTTTACAGATTAAAAAAAAAAAAAAGATAAATCTACCGGGGAGCATGGAGGCGTTTCACATCATAGCATATATTTGGGGTGTCTGATAAGATCTAGGGTAAGGCTTCAAGTGTAAGAGGGAGGGCTTGGAGCCTCCAAGTTCTTGGACGATCTCTGGCTATCTTCCAACGCCTTTCTTGCTCCTTTTTTTTGGAGCTATTTCACCAGCATCTTTCACCAAGACAACAAAAGCCATCTTGAGCCATTTTTGAGTGATTCAGAATAGTCTGCGGTAATAAATTGAGCTCACTTGGAGCAATGTTTGATGACACTGTCAGTGCAAGCTCTGATCCTGGCAATGTTTACCGGGATTCCCGATAAGAACAGAAGCCTTTCCAAGATCTCACTTCTCCTGAGGGTGGGATTTCCCTGACAAGTAACTTGATGAATGCCTATCACAGTGCTTACCACGTAGTTAGTGCTTAATAAATATTTAAGAGACAAAAGCTCCTTCTATGATTCCACAATGCCGTATGGGTCTCCACCTCTGATGCGGCACGCGTCACACAGCAAGCACTGCAGTGGGTTTTTGTTTTGTTTTCTTTTCTTTTTGCATGATTGTCTCCTCCACTTCATTGTGAACTCCAGCAAGACAGGAACCATATTTCCTTCACCATTGTGTATCTAATACCTAACACGGTGCATACTAGGTGTTCAAAAAGTATTTGCTGAGTGAATGAAAAAGCAAAAGGATCAATCAATGGATGGATGGATGGATGGACAGATAGATAGATAATAAGTCTAACAGATTAAAGCAAGGTTTTCTCCTAAAGGATCAGCTCATGCTAATTCTAGTTCTCATAATTATTTTAGCTGCCAGTTTCTGAATGGTTGCTGTGTGCCACTGCATGCTAAATGCTTTCCAGTACTGTGGTATTTACCCCTCACATGTCTATGGAGGAGGTGACAGTAAGATCATGAAAATGAGATTCAGAGAGATTAAGTAAAGTGCCCAAGGTCATATACTTAAGATGGCATTTGAACCGGTCAGCCCGACCTCCTCCAAAAAATCCAGCTTTCTTCTATTCTATGGCCTTGCTTTTTGCAGGAGACGTGAGAGCCCATGGATATAAAATGGGTCAGAATTCCTGCCCAGAGCTAACATACACGGGCCAGCTCCCCAGACTAACCTCGTCCTGAGGATTCGGACCACCCCTTTCAATAGGAGCAACTGTCCCCTAACCGCGCAGCCGGCACAGAAGTGGGTGAAGAGCAAGGTTGAAACGAGAGTCAGAGCCCCCGCAAGGCTCTGAAACCTGCCTGGGGCCATGTGCTGTAACGGAGAGGGCGCTGGCTGGATGACGCAGAGGCTGGGAGGCTGGGCTCAGCCACTAAGTGGCTGTGTGACCTCGGTCAAGTCTCCTAGCTTCCCTGGGCCATTTTCAAGGCCTCCTGCAGTTAAGTACTAATATCCTCTCCATCAAAATGCCCAGTCTCACCTCCCCTTTCTTTACATCCCCGGGGACGTGCCTCTTCCCAACCTGGTGACTATTTCATGTCTTGCCGTAGAGCATGAATGACCTCAGGAATTGCAGCCTTCACCTGTGTAACTGTCAAAAGGGCTGTTATTCTCCCAACCGCCTGAGAGTCCAGCTCACCGCTTGCCGCAGTTCACGGTGAACAGGTGGGGTTCCTCCACAGGTTAATTATACTCTGTGTGGAGAGCATTTTCTTTCATCAGCTCTAAATTTGCTCCCTTTTAATTTCGTCAAGTGCTGCCTCTTTCTCCGACTCGGGGGAAAGGTCAAGAGGAAGCCTGCCCTTGGCTTGCTGCGCCCCAGTCATTGCACTCGCCCCCTCGAGAGCGTTCACCCCTTTCCTATGCTCCTTGCTGAACAAACTCTTTCATCTTTCTTGGTGTGGAAGTCACGCCTCCCCCCATATCCATCTGTTCTGCCCTTCCAGGGACCTTCTCTATTTCCGCTGTGTCCCCTCAGAGGTTAGGTGAGCTGCAAAGTCAATGAGGTAGGCAAGGTGACAGAAGAGGCAGGTTCAGCAAACGGAATAACAGCTCTCTCCTCCAACTGTGCCCTGTCCTTTCTCCACACCAACTAGGGTCTGGCTCGCCTTCTGAGCTGCCCCTTCCCTTTAGAAACGAAATCCAATAGCAGGACCAAGATAACTAGAGGATCCTTCTTACCCCAAAAGGGGCTAGCAATTTAAGACTCAAACACCACAGTTTCAATTTTTCTCTCCAGAAACACCCAGCACCTTGGCTACTTTGTTCTTTATCCATACAGAATGTTATCTTTCAAGAAAGAGGACAGGAAGTTCCTTCCTTCGGGTGAAAAATGGCATAACTACTCCCAGGCCCAGGAGGCACAGAAAATCTGTACATATTTTGACCTGGAAGTGGCATTCAAGGCCGTCTACTAGAAACCCATCCCTTAGGCCGAGCAGGTTCCAAAACGTTACTGAGTGGCCCCAAGTCTCACATTCTCCATTTGATCACTGAACAAATATTTCTTGAGCGCTTATTATAAGCAGATACTGTGACAGGCCTTGAAAACACAGGAAGAAACAAAACCGCTCTAATCGGAACAGCTAACAGTTTCTGAGAACTTGCCAGGCATTCCATCATTCACTTCATATGTTAGCTCATGCTACCTTCTCAACAGCTCTAGGAAAACACTGCTCTTGTCACGCTCATTTGTTATGTCCAGATACTGAGGCTTAGAAAGGTGACGAGCTTTGTCCTAGGTCCCATAGCCAGGACCCAAACCCAGAACGTGTGACATCAGCTGGAGGCTCCAATAGCTCCCCCGCCTGGCCCCGCCCGGCCCTGCCTCCACGGGGCTCAGCCTGGCCATCTGGGAGCCCACTGAGAGCTCACGGAAGCCTGCCTTTCGAGCTGAGTGAGACGCTTTCCTTACGCTATGGGACATCAATCACTTCTCCCAGCTCCTACTGCTCTACCATGTCTCAACCCTTCAATGGCGTTCTGGCTGTGCCTAAGTCTCACATTAACATCGGAGCCCTGGGTTATACTCACACAGACATTCTCAGGCTTCGTAAGTGATGCCAATGGGCCTGAGATTTAAGGCTATGGATTCAAAAACCCCACCTGAACCCAACTCACAATACCATCCTCAAATCAGATGCCAGAACCCAGAGCAGGGGAGTGACTGGGATATTCCTGAGTCTGCTCACCAGCCCTGCTCCTGGAAGGCACTTGTACTGGGCTGCTTGAGGCCCCTGAGGGAGGAGCAGTGGTGACAAGGGCACACGTGGGTTCCAGATGGCGATGAGGGTGGCTAACTTCCGGTGAGCGTTCGCTGAGAACCAAACACGGTGCCAGGCGCTTCATACACCTTACCTCATTTAAGACCCACAGCTACCTTCTGCAGTAGGTGCTATTAGCTTCTTTAACAGAGCAGACGGAGACACCGAAAAGGTAATGAACTTGCCTACGATTGCCCAGCCAGGTAGGATTTAAACCTGGGTAGCCTGATTCCCACAGAACAAAAGAGGGAAATGTCTCAGGGATGCCTGGAGAATAAAGAACCTCACGGGCCCCATGGAGGGCCATCCACACCGGCTCTGGCTCTCCTACACAGAGGCAGCATATGGCTTTTCCCTCCACAAGCCCAGGCCAGCCATGTGACGAGAACCCAGGAACAGAAAGAGGACCCTCGGCCCTTCCCCAGGAGCGCTGCCTGCCTAGTGCTCCGGCTGTTCCTTACTGACTCCTGATCTAATGGAAGTTGAAATTTCCATTAATTAAGAATATAAATAAATAAATGGGTAGGAAGGAAAGCGAGATGGTGGCCTGGTGCCCAGAAGGCTCTGCTGAAAGCAGCCAGTGCACGTCTCATTAGCATTTTGCTCCCTCTCCAAGCCTGCCAGCCCAGCCTTCCTTCTGAGACACACTCAGGGAACTCCAGGGTGGAGCGGAAGCTTTGGATGCAGCCTTCGGTGCCTCTGCATGTTTCTGTTTGGCCTTTTGTGGCCTTGAAAGGTCCAGCTTGTCCCGCACCCAGGGAACCTCCTCAGCTCACTCACTCTCCTCCCCACTGTGCCTTCCAAAAGAAAGCAATCATGTCTGCAGGTCCCCCAGAAGCAGCTCTCATGCCATCACGATGCAACGGTGTGTGGCAGAGACTCCGCTGGTCATTAACATTTTCTTGGTCAAGTTTTCCCCTCCGCTAGGTCTTTATGTTCCTCGGGTCAGATCTCTCCTCTCCAGCTTGGGTTAAAACAGCACTGTTAGAAGTGAGCATGCTCCCAGCAGGCGGCTGTTACAGATCAGATGCAAGCGGTAGGGGGAGAGGTGAGGGGGGGGGGGCTGGGGGGAAAGGGGGACCACCCTGTCATCCCATGTGTCTTACCACACGGGGCCTTCAGTGGAATACAAAAGTGGTGAGAGCAAGACCTCCGCCCTCCATGTGCAGCCATTATGGAAAGAAGACAGAACAGCAGCAAGCAGCTGCTTCCTAAGGACAAAATCACATGCTGTCAATTTTGTATGATGGAGTTCATGAGAGACGGTTGACGGTGGTGAGAGAGGTAGGCAGAAGTCCCAGAACGTCTATATGGTCAGGCATGGAGGGAGGGGCTAGCCCACTTGTTGCCAAGCGGCACTGCCAGCCCAGCACACTGTGTTAGGCGGCTGCAGCTTAGATGGAGCTCACGGAGACCGGGGTGCTGTCAACACCTGCATTCAAGCTGTCCTAGGGTGCCACCGCTCTCATTGAGGGTAACGCAGTCCTGGAAGTCGAGACTTGTGCTGGGCCAAGAAAGGGAGCGAGACACTTCTTCCTGCTTCCTCATAGAGAAACAGGAATAGCAGCAAAGATGGTGAGTGGAGCTGGAATTGACAGCGAATTGTTTTACAGGCACAGACAGAGAGCTCAGCCACATGCAAAAGAAGGAAGCTGCAACACTGGCTTCTCCCATACACCAAATTTAACTCAAAATAAAAGACAGCCTACGGAATGGGAGAGGATATTTGCAAATCCTATCTGATAAGGGGCTAATATCCAAGATATATGAAGAGCTCATATAACTCAGTAGCAAAAAAAATAAATTAATTAAAAAAGGAGGATCTGAATAGCCTTTTTCCAAAGACGACATAGACAGAAGGCCATCAGATACGTGAAAAGGTGCTCAGCATCACCAATCATCAGAGAAACGCAAACCAAAACCACAATGAGATACCACCTCACACCTGTTAGAATAGCTAGTATCAAAAAGACAAGAAATAACAAGTGTTGGTGAGGATGTGGAGAAAAGGGAACCCTTGTGCACATTTGATGGGAATATATATTGGTGCAACCATATGGAAAACAATATGGAGGCTCCTCAGAAAGTTAAAAATAGACCTACCATATGATCCTGCAACCCCAGTTCAAGGTATTTATCTGAAGAAAATGAAAACATTAACTCAAAAAGATATCTGTATGGGCCAACCGAGTGGCGCATTGGTTAAGAGCTGGCTTGGGACGCCAGAGGGCCCCGGTTCGGATCCCACATATGAGGGCCAGTGACACTGCCCTCCACAGCTAAGATGCTGAACAACAGCTCAACCTGGAGCTGGGCTGCTGTGAGTCACCGGCAACAGCGTAGGCTGCAGCCCCTGCTGCAGTGGGTTGCCATGGGCTACCGTGTGTAGCCAGCAGCCAGCATGAGCAGCCAGCAGCCGCCGTGAGTGGCCATCCAGAAGCCGGCGACTGATCTGCCTCACCCGGGAAGAGCGCAATGATGGTGCCAACTTGGGTCAGTGAAGCAACGTCCTCCACAACTAGACTGAAGAACAAAAGGACAGCAACTTGTCTGTTCCCCTTCCCCCAATTCCCCAGTGCTGTTCCCATCCCCTAATTTCCCAAAAATCTAAAAAAAAAAAAGATATCTGTACCCCTATGTTCACTGCAGCATTATTTACAATAGCCAAGATATAGAAATAGCCTAAGTGTTCACCGATGAATGAAGAAAACGTGTACACATACACACACACACAGGAATATTATTCAGCCATTTAAAAAAAAAAGAATGGAATCTTGTCATTTGCAGCAATGTGGATGGAACTCAGGGGCATATTAGGCTAAGTGAAATAAGTCAGAGCGAGACCAATACCATAAGATCTCACTTATATGTGGAATCTAAAAAAACAAAAACAAAACAAAGAACAACAGCAAAATAAAACAAGCTCATAGATACAGAGAGACGAGTTGTAAAATAAATAAATTATGGGGGATGTCATGGTAACCATAGCTACTACTATTAATACTGCACTGCACATGCTAAAGTTGCTGACAGAGTCATCTTAAAAGCTCTCATCACAAGCCAAAAGTTGTGTAACTATGTATGGGTGGCCAATGTTAACTAGACTTACTGTGGTGATCATCTCACAATATGTACAAATATTGAATCATTATACTGTACACCTGAAACTAAGTCAATGTTATCTGTCAAGTATGCCTAAATGTAAAAAACGAATTTGATTTGAGCAAGTTGTCAAAATTTCAAAAGCTTTGAACATTTGACTAAATAGGATCATAGGTCATTATGAAATAATAATTATTCAATCAAAGTGACAATAGAAGATTTTAAGGGAAATACAGGTAGGTTCCTTTGTTGTGAAGAAAACTTAGCTCTTTTAATAAGGAGAAGGCTGGGTTTTCTTAATCAAGGCCTCATAAAGACAATGTGAACCGCAGTAAGTTATTTTTGTAAGACACAAAATCTTTGCTTCCCAGATAGATAACCCAAAAGGTTAAAAAAAAAAAAAAAACCCAGCTTTCACAATCTCTTTTCAAGAGCAGACCAATAGTGCAAGAAAACTTTCTCCTTTTAACAAAGAGGAAACCAAATTCTAATTTTGCGCTGTGTACTTTTGATGTTAAAACTTAAAAACAGAACAGAACCCAGACATATATGGTCAATTAATTTATGACAACGGAGGCAAGAATATACAATGGGGAAAGGACAGTCTCTTCAATAAATGGTGGTGGGAAAACTGGACAGCTTCATGCAAAAGAATGAAACTGGACCACTATCTTACACTACACACAAAAATCAACTCAAAATGCATTAAAGACTTAACATAAGACCTGACACCATAAAACTTCTAAAAGAAAATATAGGCCATAAACTCCTTGACATAAGCTGCTTGGCGATGATATTTTTAGATTTGACATCAAAAGGAAAGGCAACAAAACTAAAATAAGCAAGTGGGACTACATCAAACTAAAAAGCTTCTACATAGCAAAGGTAACTAACAACAAAATGAAAAGGCAGCCTATCAAATGGGAGAAAATATTTGCAAATCATATGTCTGATAAGGAGTTAATATCCAAAATATATATATCGATTGAACTCCTACAGTTTAATAGCAAAAAACCCAAACAATTCAATTTTGAAAAAGAGAAAAAGGATTTGAATATACATTTTTCCAAAGAAGACATACAGATAGCCATCAAGTAAATGAAAAGGTGCTCAACATATTAATCACCTGGAAAACACAAATCAAAACCACAATGAGATATCACCTCACACCCGTTAAAATGGCTATTATCAAAAAGACGAGATAACTAGAGCTGGTGAAGATGTGGAGAAAAGGGAATTCCAGTGGGAATGTAAATTGTTGCAGCCGCTGTGGAAAACAGGATGGAGATTCCTCAAAAAATTAAAAATACAACTACCATGTGATCCAGCAATTCCACTTCTGGATATTTATTTAACAAAAAACTTGGGGGAAAGAAAAAATGGAAACAGACTCATTGATACAGAGACCAAACTGATAGTTACCAGATGGAAGGGGATTTGGAGGGCTGGGTGAAAAAGGTGAAGGGATTGAGATGTACAAACTGGCAATTACAAAATAGTCACAGGAAACAGGTTTGTGGTGGCCAGAGGCAGAATTTGGGGTGGCAGGGAGTGAAATAGGTGAAGTGGTCACCAAAGGCACAAACTTCTGGTTATAAAATAAATTAGTCCTGTGGACACAATGCACAAGGTGGTCACTATACTTCATACTGCTGTATCATATATTTGAAAGTTTGCAGGAGAGTAAAAGCTCTCATCACAAGAAAAATAAAATGTAACTATGTCTGGTAATGGATGTTAACTAGAGTTATTGTGGTGACAAAAAAATAAAAGAACTAATTTGAAAATAGATCTGGCTCTTAGATTTGATGAGAGAAGAACAGGATATTGGAAGCTCTTCTGAAAAAAAATCACTTAGGGAAAGAGGGAACAGAGAAAGACCATTAAAGGAAAACCAATCACTCCTGGGCAAGAGTGCACAGGGAATTTAGACTTGGTAACATACTCTCTGCTCCACACACTTACCAAAGAAAGACAAAATACAAAAATAGAAAGTAAAAGAAAGCAAGATCAAAAACAAGATTAAGATTTCTGAGAACCAGAAATAGAATAAAAATACAAATTGTGAGTGGAGCTAAAATGAGAGCCCGCTGGATCCTAGGTCTGGACGTACAGAACTGTGGCCAGGAATTTAGTCATCTAGACAGAGGTTCAAAGAGTGCTTACTGCCTCCAGCTTGTAGTTTGATGGGGAGACTTCCCTGTCCCACAGCCTCCCCAGGGCCAGAGCTTATAGAAAGCTATAGGCATTAGAGTGGCTAGAAGACCCAGATACATCCTCTCCATCAGAAACTGAACTCAGTGGCTCATGACGTGGTGAATGAATCCATGCCATCACCAATGTCCCTTCAGAACAAGAGTCCTAAGCGGTTTTAACCTGGAGTGCCAGAAGCAAAATGGAATAAATTACAAAACCATTGGACAGGGAAGATGAGTAAAGTGGGGGAAGGAGAAACAGAGAGAGACAGGGAGAGGCACAGAGACAGACATGAAACCAACAATATTTAGCCAGAAAACTAAAATTTCAAGACACATGAAGAAACCTAATGCTAAGGAATACAGTCAACAGAATCACTCATTGGAACATAAATTCATCCCAGATTCAATTAATTTTAGGAAACAATCTGACAAAGACTTTAAAGGAGCTATGTTTAGACAACTCAAAGAGACTAATGAAGTCACAACCTCCATTTTAAAAAAGCAAGTAATTATGAAACTACAGAAACCAAATGGAAATGAAAAGGTACCAATTAGCTTGATTGTGTAATCATTTCATTTCGCAACGTATAGGTAGATCAAATCACCATGTGTACTCTAAATATATATAAAATTTTTATTTGTCAGTTATACCTCAATAAATCTGGGGGGGTTATAAATGACAGATGTCATTAAATTTAAATCTCAAATAATGGGATGAATTCTGAAATGCACAATCAAAAACATAATTCATGTATTGAAAAAAAATGTACAGAGAAATTCACTCAGAAAGTATCACAGAGAAAACAAAATTATAAATTAAAGAGCAGTTAAGAAACATAAAGAATGGAATGACAGATTTCTAGTGTTTTTTTCATAGAGATAAGAACTAAGAATTTTCCAAAATTAATAATACAAGAGTTATCAAATCAAGGCTGCTCTCTGACTACTGAGCAGGGAAAATAAAGTTAAATCCACATCTGCCCTTAGTAAAACTGCAGAACATCCAAGAGAAAAATACTGCACAGCTGCCAGAAAGAAAAGCCAGATTGCCTACAAAAGAATGACATTTAGAAAGACAGCAGACTTCTCACCAGCAACAAAGAGGATAAATGACAATGAAGTCTTGTCTTTGAAATGCTGAAGAGAAAATAAATATCAACCTATAGAATTATAGAGTTAAAATAGAGTAGGGGCAAAATAAAGGTAATTTTCAGTCACAAACTAAAAAACAAAGAATGTATAGGCATACCTCATTTTGTTGCACTTTGCTTTATTATGCTTCTCAGTTGTTGAGGGTTTTTTTTTGCAAAGTGAAGGCAAGACCCTCCACTAGCAAAAAGATCATGATTCGCTTTATTACAATACTCACTTTATTGCAGTGGCCTGAAACCGAACCCGCAACATCTCTGAGGTATGCCTGCAATTATCCACATAGCCTCACTAAAAGATGCACAAAAGGATGTATTTCAGCAAAAATAAAAGTGAGGGTAATGCAAAAAATATAAATATAAATCAATAAATTTAATTAAATGTTGGCAAAAAAAAATGATATATGTTTAAAAACCAGACTTTAGACAACAAGATGGGATGCAAGAGTTACATTAAATGGAAAAGCATGCTAGGTTTATATTATGTTCAAAAGAAGGATAAAAGCACTTAACTTAAAATTATTTATAAATATTTATAGTAAAGTTTATACTTTTTAAGGGTAGGGCAAGCTTCCAAAAAAAAAAAATACAGTCTTTATCTTCCAAACTAATGGAAGAAATATAAGATGTTAATGATGGGAATATTTATCAATCCACTCAAAGCAAGAAGGAAAAAAAAGTAAAAGAAGCAAGGGGCAAAGATGATAAAAGCACAAAATAGAAATATCAAAATAAATCTAAATAGATGTCTGTATGAATATGCAGATTCAATTTTCAATAAAACATCAGAGACTATCACATTGAAATTTATTTTAAATACAATTATTATTGCTTAAAACAGACACACCTAAAGCATACAAAAAATTAAAAATAAAGCATATTCCACTTAGGAGAGCAATTTATCAACACCTAGAAAAATCCAAGATGGCCAAAATTCTCACTTCCTGGTAATATATCACAGAACAGTGTTTTTCAATCTGAATTCTGTGACCCATTCCAGGGTCATGGAATCAATTTAGTGAGTCACAGCCAGCATCTTAAAAAAAAAAATAGTATAGGATAGGACAGGGAAGAGCAGAACACATATCCAAGTGTGTATCAGAGCACTTTGCTTCATGGATATAAAGAGTATTGTTTCATGAAACTTGTGTTTTTGGCTTGTGTCTATGTGCATATGCAAATGTGCATGTACTAAGCTGTGATATAAAATGAATCTCTTCCTTGTTTTGATTTTATGCTTGAGAAGCCCTAGCCTGGGGAAATTCTTGCAAGTGTGTTAACTGTTGGGAATGGGGCGCAGGCAGCTGATAGGGTCAGGCAGGACTACATAAGAGGCTTTAACTAAATCCATAATGTTTTAACAAAAAAATATGGAATTATAAGAGAAATGTTAAGATTTGATAAGGCTAGGAGGATAGATGGGTGTTTAATAACTTACTGCTTATCCTTTTTTTATATATTTGAAATTTTGTATGGCCAAAAATTATAAAGCTTACAAAACCTGTGATTTTTTACTCCCCGGGTTAACCACATGGTCTGGCATGAGCTTTCTTCCTCTCTCCTCGAACCACATATTTGTTGCATTAATATTCTAAATATTGACCCACTATCTTACTCCGAAGCGAGCAGACATAGTCAACTTTTCCATAGTCACACGAGGCAAAAGAAAATTCCCTAACCTGAGTCATGAGCCTCACGAACTTATTTTTACCCACGACAGGAGCAGAGTTAGAACTCAGCTCAGTGTGTAAAAAGGCCACCATATTAACCCCAAGTGCAGTGCAGTCTCCATTGTGCTTCTGATGAGCAGAAGATGAATGTATCGCTTTACTCCACCTAATGAACATCTCAATCTTCTAATAAACACCCTAATAAAGAAAAATTGAGATTTAACTCACTTTTATTATCCCAACTGACATGTCGCAAGGTCTTAATTGGGCTGAAAACAGCTTCCAATAATAATACCCTCCTTAATTGATTCATTAAAGGGGCCCCTACTGAGACAGAAGTACTAGTTTCAGAAAAAAAGAATGAAATAGAGCCCTGATACCCCACTGAGTGGCTATTATCCCTCTGCCATCAACTCCCCGGGCCACTGAAGAGGATGTTATGAGTGTCCGATGCCTGGAATCGTTCTAGTCCCCGAGTGGACACGGAACTGAAACACACAATCTCCACACACTCACCACTCACTCCCTGAGGGCTAACAAGAGAAAGATGGAATCTTCAGGAATCCTCTCACCGTGTGAGATGAATCTGCAAACAAACAACCAGGTGATGGGAGGCAATGATAGCAAGAGATGAAAGCTTTTTACAAGACTGAACAAAAATCAGCACATCCCAGCGTGGCTGGCAGGGAGGGGAGGGGCAGATGGGCAGCAGGAAGACTTATGAGGAGCAAAGGAATGCCCTCTGTCTGCAGGGGAGGGGGCTTTTGAGCATATTATGTAGATAATACAGTGTAGAGATTAAAGGCGTGGGATTTGAAGTCAGGTAGACCTGGAAGTCTGTCCTATTTTCCACTTACCAGCTCTGTCACCTGGGGCAGGTGAATCCATCTAAATTCCAGGTTCCTCCGCTATAAAACAGGAATGATAAACGAAGTCGACCACAGCAGCCAGAGCTAAGTCAGGTCATATCATTCTTTTGCTCAACCCCTCCAAAGGCTCCTCATTACATTCCTGTCCTCAGCCCCCTCCACTGCCTCTGTGAGGTCACCTCCTACTCTGACACCCCCCAGTACATTCCCCCTGCCATTCCTCGAGCACCTGGAAAGCTCTCACCTCCAGCCTTTGCTGGTGCCCTCTCCTCCAGCTCCCTGGATGGCCACCTCCTTCACTTCCGTCAAGTCTTTGATCCAACGTCACTCCACCATGACCACCCTGATTAAAATCACAAACTGTCCCCTGCTTACTCCAAATACCCTTCCCCCACTTTCTTTCTTGTTTTCTCTGAAATTCCGTAGCGCTTATCACCTTCTAGCATACCACATAACTCATTTGTTACATCTATTGTTTATCCTACCCTGCTGTTTGGCTCACTGATCTATACCAATGCTTAGAACAATGAAGAGCACATAGCAGGTGCTTAATTTTTGTTACGTGAAAACCCCGAAGATTGTTCCAATGACTAAATTAGAACGTGCATGCAAGGCAGTTCGCTCAATGCAGGCATCCAGAAGCATTTAGTAATTATTACCTACTGTGATCCGAGTGGTTACTGTGAGTGTGATCATTACTAATTTCCATCCAACATGACGATATTATTAACTAATCAGGCCATGGTTCTTCCAGCCGTTGGTTCCTGGAGATGGAAGACCTAGATTTAATTAACTACAGTTTCCTGACACCATATGACATCTTCTTATGTATAGACACCACTGGCCAATGATTAAAGGGGCCAGTCACCTGCAGAGCCCACCTCTACCCCATACAGTCTGCCAACACGCATAGGGCTGGGGGCAGCTCCTGGGTCAAGAATGTATATCAAGGTACATCTAAGAGCTGCTGTTCTTGTTCTTTTAGGATTGCACTGCATGTAAACACCAACTTGCCAGCACCTGCATCATAGCAAGAGGCTAGAAAGGGTTTTAGTTCATGTTTAACAAAGGGTAAGCAGGGGGACAGGGAGAGGGACTGTCTGGCTTGCTTGCTGGAGTCCCCAGAATTTAAGCTTCTACCACACAAATGTCTCAGACATTTGTGTTTCTGTCTAGGAAAAGAAGAAAACGGGAACCATCTGCCCACCTCACACCCTTCCAGGCACTAACGAGCTGCCTTCTTCTTTGCTGAACACTTAGGGGCTCCTGTGAGAAAGCACTGTCCTGGGTAAATAATGAATGGAACAGACCCATTAGCTCAAAGTTCAACTGCATCTTCTGTTTCCTGAACGTGAAGGAAGACAGGAGCAGCCAAGGCAATGAGCCATTCAGCACTCAGAGACACAGCTCGCGCTGCACTTCTCAGCTAATAAACACACAGGGAAGAGCATACAGCAGCCATGACACCTAATGCAGGCTTGTGTGTGTGCAAGGGAACATGGGTTGGTGCATGTGAGAGCACTGACGGAACCATCAACTTGGCCATCTGTAGGGACTTCAGGAGGCAGGAAAGGCCAGTTGTTCAAAAGCACAGGCCCCTAAGCAAGAAAGCACTGTGTTCAAATTCTGAATCTACCAATTAGCACCGGTGTGATCTCAGGCCAGTTACGTTAGCTCTCTGAGCCTCAGTTTCCACACCTATACAATGTGATGATGATAACACCTAACTCATAAAGTTTGTGGAGGATTAAATGAAATCACTTAGCACTACATCTGAGTCTTATTACAGATGGGTTTTAGCCGCCATGTACAACGTATTCTTAAGAGAAAAGAAACTATAAAACTTCCAAAAATAAAGAAAGAATGCTTTGGATGTTACATACTTGCTGTGACAACCTATAGTCTGATCATAGATGCTAATTACAGGCAAAGATATGCAAATCACCAAAGGGAAGTCATCAAGGTCAAAGGCTCTACACTGGAATTCCCAAGCCTTGAGCTGTCCATGAAAAATAGTTCCTATAGCTTCCAGGACACTGAGTTCAACTCAGAACCATTTGATAAATGTTTACCCTATTTCATAGCGAGAGGAAATCTGGGAAAGGAAAGAAGTCTTCTGTAGTATAGAAAAAAAGAGCATTGAGTCTGGAGCATAGTAAGTGCTCAATAAATATTACTCCAGTTTTGGAGGGTGGAGGGTCTAAAAGAAACAAAAAGCTTGAACGTCATTGTATTCAATCATTCATGCATTCAACAAATATTTTTTGAATAGCTACTAGGTCAGTCAACAAATACTTATTGGTTCCAGGCTCTAGTCTAGCTGCTAAAGATACAGCAGTGAGCACAGAAAACAGGATAACCTGTCGTCAAAGAGCTTACAGTTCAGTGGACAATGGTGGCCAGTGTGTAATAGGTACTTACTGTGTGCCCAGCAGTGTTCTGAGTGTTTTACCTGTATTAACTTACTTAATGTTTACAACCACCCTAC
Organism: Hipposideros armiger; assembly: GCF_001890085.2. Classification (NCBI taxonomy): domain Eukaryota; kingdom Metazoa; phylum Chordata; class Mammalia; order Chiroptera; family Hipposideridae; genus Hipposideros; species Hipposideros armiger. The sequence continues at coordinate 7,504,223 of NW_017731356.1, forward strand.
AAAGTACGTCACTATTATCTGCATATGACATAAGAAGCAACTGAGGCACAAATCAGTTATGCAAACTGCCCAAGGTCATAAGACCACTAAGAAACAAAGCCAGGGTTGGAAGCCAATTAGACTGACTCCAGGGCCCATTCTCTTAAGCATTGCATATTGTTTTCTTACAACTACTAGACAGTGAGCTTTTTATAGGTAGAATGCACATTTCATTCATTTCTGTACCTCCAAGCACCTGGCTTGTGAGAATGCTGCATACATGCTTATTGCAGGAATGGAGGACAGATTGTCTTTGAGGCACTATAGCCACTTTTTCGTCAGTCTCATGACACCTCTTTATAAACCCTAAATATATAATGAACATATACTCTGCTTCCTATACACAGAGAATATTTTAATCTTCTGTCCATAGGCTATTAAATCAAAGGCTGTTTTCCAAGAAATGGTAATGAATTTTCCTTGAACGACCTACACGCGTTTGAGAGAGATCTGGCAGGAAGTGAACTATAGTTTTAAACTTCAGAATATGTGGTGACATGGAGAAAAAATACCCAATACTTCTGCTTTTTTTTTTTTTTGGAAACCTGTGAAGCATCCCAACCACGCTCAACATATCTCAGTCAATGCCCGAGTTCTCCCACTTAAACACCTCTACCTCTTCACTATTCCCAGGACTATTTATGGACAAACCAGTTGACGTCTAGGTGGACCCCACCTGAACGAGATGACAGAGGCAGCCACTACACTGAGGGGGATGGAGGCAGAAGAGGGAGGACCTCCCTGGGAGGTTAATGTCAACAGCTTGGTGCAGCGAGCTAATCTGCACTGAATACGGCAGTACTTAATCAGAAGTCATTATAATAAGTATTATTATATTAATTGCATTTATGTATTACATTAAGTATGTTTATAATTTGTATCAATTACATAGTATGTATATTATTATCACAAGTACCATTTATTCAGAAACTCTACCAGGTTCCGAATCTTTTTTACATTATCTCACTTAATCCCTTTAACAATTGTGAATAGTAGTAGTATTACAATCTCTATTTGTTAAGGAACACACTAAGTTCCTTTAACAAAGACACTCAAAACTGCAGTGGTTTACACAAGATAGTTTTCCCCATGGTGTAACAATTTAGGAGAAATATTATGTAGAGTCTAAGCTGCTGTAACAAAGATACAAAAGAAATTGTGACTTCAGATCAAAGCATCTCCTTCACATAATAGTCCAGGTTTGGGAAGGAAATCTACCATTAGGATATGTGGCTTCCATTTTTAGAAGGAAAGTGGCTCCCCAACTCCCACCATCCCATCGCAGCCAGCAGGAGGTGAAAAAGAACAATGGGAAAACACAACGATTTCTTTTAAGGAATAAACCCAGAAGTGACATACATCACCTGTATCCCTTTGGTCAGAATTTGGTCATAGAGTTGCTGTGAGAAATAAATGGGAAAACTGTACCAGATATTCAAAGGAGATTTAATACCTGTCCTTTTCAAACACCTCCGAAAAATTGAAAATGAGAAAGCACTTCCAAACTCATTTTGTGAGGCCAGCATTACCTTAATACCAAAACTAGACAAGAACACTGTAAAACGATAAAAAATAGAAAAACAAAAAACAAAACAAAAACAGGTCACTATCCCTAATGAGCATAGATACAAAAGTCCTCAAGAAATATTAGCAAACTGAATTAAACAAGACATTAAAAGGATCATACACCATGACTAAGTGGGATTTATTCCAGGGATACAAGGAAGGTTCAACATCCACAAATCAAGTACTGCGATACACCACATTAACAAAATGAAAAATAAAAATCATATGATCATCTTAATAGATGCAAAAAAAGCATTTCACCAAATTCAATATCCATTTATGATTTTTTTAAAAACTCTCAATGAGGTGGGTATAGATGGAATGTACCTCAAATAGTAAAGGCAATTTAAGACAGCCCCACAGCTAACATACACAATGGTGAATAACTGAAAGCTTTTCCTTTAAGATCAAGAAGAAGGCAAGGATGCTCACTCTTACCACTTTTACTCAACATAGTGTCGGAAGTCCCAGCCAGAGAAATTGACAAGAAAAAAAATAAAAGTCATTCAAATTGGAAAAGAAGAAGTAAAACTGTCACTATTTACAGACAACATGATTTTATACATAGAAAACCCTTAACATTCTGCTCCAAACTGTTAGAACTAATAAGAAAATTCAGCACAGTGTACAAAATCAACATGCAAATATCTGTTGCATTTTTATACACCAACAGCAAACTAGCAGAAAAAGAAAACAATCCCATTTACAATTGCATCAAAAGGAATAGGATACCTAAGAATAAATTTAACCAAGGAGGTGAAAGAACTGCACACTGCAAACTGTAAGACATTGATGAAAGAAATTCAAGAAGACATAAATAAATGGAACATAAATAAATATATATATATATATATGATGGAATACTATTCAGACATAAAAAATAACATCTTATCATTTGCAACATGATGGACGTTGAGGGTATCATGTTAAGTGAAATAAGTCAGACAGAGAAAAACAAATACTTTATTATTTCACTTATATGTGGAATCAAAAAATAATAATAACTAAAAAAAAACTTCATAAAAAACAGACTGGTGGTTGCCAAAGAGGAAGGGAGTTATGGGTAGGTGAAATGAGTGAAGGGGATCAAGAGGTTCAAACTTCTAGTTATAAAAGCATCAAGTCACAGGGACATAATGTACAGCATGGGGACCACAGTCATTAATCTTGTATTAAACTCTGTATAGAAACAAATGATAGCTGAAGTTATTGTTGTGATCATTTTGTAGTGTATACAAATGTCAATCATTATGTTGTACACCTGAAACTAATATAATATGGTATGTCAATAAAAAAAGAAAACCAGATGCCTTGAGTACAGCATTTAATAAATGTCCATTTCTTTTCCTTCTCTTTTTGACACAAATATCTTGAAAGTGAATCCTAGTGTTATCATCCGAATTATTTTTTTACTGAATTCTTGAGATTACCATGTGAGTCATTATTCAGCACAAAGTTCATTCCTTACCCTTCTCCCTGCGGACACAGATTACTTCCCTGTTCCACTGATGTTAGGCTCAGCCATGTCATGTGCTTTGTCCAGTGGAACGTTCGTGGCTATGATGCAAGCAGAAGCTTTAGATGTGTGGTGCAGTTGAAAAGACCCAGTGCTCCAGTGATGCACTATAAAAAGAGCTTATCCCCAAGTAGCTGCTGCCCCTTTTCCACCGGGGCTGCAAACACACTCGTGTGAAAACGACCTGAGCCCAAAACATAGCTTGGACCCAACCCAGTAGCCTAAACTGGAGCCACTTGCTGAACTCAGCCTACATCAGTTGAATGACAACCAACCAGGAGACCTGTGAATGTGAGCCTCAGTGCGTGTTATTGTAAGTCATGAGTGTGGGGGTAGTTTATTGTACAGAATTATTGTAGCTCTAGCTGGCCAGCACAGAAACTGGTGTCAGAACTGGAATAACGCCATCATGAAAACCTGAAATATGCGACTGCAGTTTGGTGATTAGGCAGCAGATGATGAAGAAATTGTTATGGAAAGCTGGCAACATGCCATCCCATGTTATTTAGTGATGAAGCACTTGGCAAAAGTCATCTGTGAGGCTGCACAGACAAGGGGAAGGGGATTAACAAAGTACAAACTTCCAGTTATAAAATAAGTCATGGGGATGTAAGGTACAGCATACGAAATGTAGTCAATAACATTCTAGAACTATGTGTGGTGGCAGGTGGGTACTAGAGTTAATGTCATGATCACTTTGTAAGGCATATAAATGTGGAATCACTATGTTGTACACCTGAAACTAATATGATACTGTGTGTCAACTACAATTAAAAATAAATTTAGGGCAGCCAGTTAGCTCAGGTGGTTACAGGGCAGTGCTCATAACACCAAGGTTACTGGTTCGATCCCCACATGGGCCACTGAGCTGCGCCCTTCACAACTAGATTGAAACAACTACTTGACTGATGAGTCCTGCAAAAAAATGCCCTCCACAAATAGATTGAAACAACTACTTGACTTGGAGCTGATGGGTCCTGGAAAAACACTCTATTCTCCAATAAAATTTAAAAAAAAATTTTTTTAATAAATAAAACTATCAAAAATAAAATTTATAAATTTGTGGCTTAAAAATATACCCTCATCTGTGATAACTAGGAAGACAGGAAACATGCCTCATTAATTTGAAGCACTGGGCAAGAAAATGCCCAGGCAGTGTACTGACAGGGTAATTTGGTTGTTACTAGCGGGATGAGGCATTGCAAGACAAAACTGAGAAAAAGCCCAGAAATTCCAGAACTTATAGGTTGGAAAAGTGAAACTACTTTTCTTTTTTGTTAAAGATTTTTAATGGGGAATTGGGGGAGGGTAACAGAGCTGGGGAATTGGGGGAAGGGGAACAGACAAGTTGCTGTCCTTTTGTTCTTCAGTCTAGTTGTGGAGGACGTTGCTTCACTGGCCCAAGTTGG
>NW_017731356.1:7509546-7527214 GCF_001890085.2 Hipposideros armiger
AAAAAAAAAAAAAAAAAAAAAAAAAAAAGATGTCTGGACCCCAATCTTCTATAAGCACAACGCAGTCTGGAAAAGTTGCCGATCTAGAAAGGAAGGCTTATTCTCTATAGTTCTCTTGAGAGGTGGCCATGCAACGTATGTGACGGAAAAGGAAGGACCTCATGGAGGCTGGAGCCCAAAGACGTGGAGAACAATGAACCAGTGAGTCGCCCCCAGGCAGCAGAGCTAGGGCCTAACCCAGGACTCAGTGAACCATGGTCCACAGGCCACACCCTGCCGGCCACCTAATCTAGTAAAGAAAGTTTTATTGAAACACAAGCACACCCACACATGTATATATTGTCTACATTGCTTTTGCTACCACCCGAAGTTGGAAGTTGCCACAGACACCATATGGTCTGCAAAGCCTAAAATATTTACCACCTGGCCCTTTACAGCGGCCAGCCCCTGGCACAATGAAAGGATCTTCTGTACCTGCCCCGTAAGGACACCCAGGTCCCTCTGCACAGCAAGACTTCAGGGACGACAACGAACCTCCCACTCTTCCGTTTTTCCAATGGGGGTATTTATTGCAGTTATTCTGCCCCTGTTAACACTGTATGTTGGGTGGTTGGAAAACAAATAAATTGTCTCTTTATTTCATAAGCGTCTCAGTCAACAGGCACCATGTCAGGATTTTGTATAATTTTAAGATTTTAGGCTTCAAGCCTTTTGGAGATTGGATGAGACATTTAAGGGTTTGGGGGTGGGGGTCAGTGTATTTTGCCTGCAGAACAATAAAGAAGAAGCCAGATAGTGAAGGCTTGTATTATTATTCACTCCCCTTCACCTCCCATTGTGGGTAGATGTCCTTTCCTCATTGCATGGGCTTGACCCTATGACTTGTGTTGGCCAGTGCAATGTCACCAGGCGTGGTGGGAACAGGGACTTTAAATGGGTTTATGTGGTTCATCGTAGATCTTGTATTCTGGTGATCTGCTATAAGAAAAGCATCCTCTTCTATCTGGTCCTCAGAATAAACACACACGGAATAGATTGGAATCTAAGACACAAGCGTAAGCCAAGCCCTGCCAACCTGCAGCCTGAAGCAGAGCCACCCAGGCCAGGCCAGGCTAGATCAGCTAGCTGCAGCCAGTCTGAGGCCCTTAAGTGATAGCATCGATACTTGCTGGGAGCCACTGACTTACACCACATTACTGTACCGATCGCTGATTGGTTACCAGGGCTCCCATTAAATGAGGAGGTGGCTTGAATCTAGTTTGGAACTAGCACTTTAGTTCCAAAATCAAAAACCCTCAGTTCAAGTCCCAGCTCTGCCAATTACCTGTTATGTAATTGAAGGAAGTCACTATACCTTTCTGAGTCTCAGGGTTTTGTTTTTGTTTTTTTGGGGTTTTTTTGGTTGTTTGTTTTTGTAATGATACAATGAGGGTAATCATCTAAATTAGAGGGTCATTATAAGATTCAGTAAGATAATATACTTAGGTATGTTTCATAAATACAGAAAAGCAGACAATACAGGATATTTTCATTATTACTAATAACTTTAGTTCACATAAAGCAGCATTGATTTTTTTAATCGGTAGTGGAAGAGTTCTGCTGTTTCTGCCCTCCGACCCCAAAAGGTGGCCATGCTAAGTCTAAAAAGATAAATATCTGTATGCTGTCAGCATGGTGGTGTTTTCATAATTCTTTCTTGATTTTATTTATCTGATGTCCAGATTTTTCTTTCAAACACATGTATAATTTCATAATAAAAAACTAAAACAATACAAAGGTTATCCTTTAAAAAATTGCCGAGGCTACCAAAGCCTGACACTTCTGAGCAAGTTCTGCCTCCCCACCTGTCCCACCCACGGACCAGACAGTGTCACTGATGGCAGTGACCTAGTATTAGACTAAAAAGGAAGTTCTCTGAGCCCATGTTCTTCCCTCACTGAAGAATGAGGAAAGAGTCAGAATGTTCCCCTTTCTGTACCACCCACAAATCACTGAAAAGTCCAACAAGAAGCTCGATTGCCAGCAGAGAAGAAAGCTCCACGAGAAATAAAAGCCCACGTAAAAACAGTGCCCACCAAATGATTTTCTGTGGGCGCCCGTGTGCCACACAACCAGAGTTGTGTCTGGGACATTGCAACCCCATTCTTTTGGGCTCATGTCAAAATGTTTTTCTTTCTCCAAAACCCCAATGGGAAGAGGGTGGGTTTCCTAGAAATGGCTCTAAATTGTTTCTCTGCATCCGAGAGAAAGGAGCCATGAGGACACAGGCACTGTCCATCCAGAGAGGGGGAAAAGGTCAAATCAATATCACTGATGAAGTTCCATTTGTTCCATAAAGACAGCCAACACAGGTTTCTGGGGAGGATTATTTGAGAAATAAATCTACCCACACCGTTCCTCTCCGTCCTCCAGCCAAGATAGCAGAACCCACTAGAAATCAGATCACCCCTCTCAGCCTGCATTCTAACCGAGCAGCCACGCAGGGCAATAACATCACAAAATACTCTCATTGATGAGATTAGCAGAATGCTGTGGCTTGGGGTACAGGACACAAAGCTTTAATGGGAAGGAGAGAATGGCCCCCTGGGGGAAGTCAGACACCTGTGAGGAGAATCCTCCCTAAGGCAGAGCAATTAAGTGGACACCTCAGGGCTAAGGTCTGAGTGCCACTGTCCTGCTGTGGACACCTACAGGCACAGAGGAAGGAGAAGCAGAGATGGCGGTGCTGCCAGCTCGTCTTCATGATGACCTCTAGACTAACCACGAAAGCTAGAGACCTCAGAGCACCCATTCCCCCTACAAATGTCTTGTCCACCTACCACATGCTTTGCACGATGCTAGATGCTTCGTAGTCACATGCAAATAAGAGCTAGTTCCTGCTCTTAAACTCTGTATGCCCCATTGTGCCTGGTACATAACAGGGGCCCGACAAGGGTTCACTGCGTGTTATCTGACCATTCAGCTTTATGTGGCCTCTCTCTGCTGCCCTCCACAGCACTTTTTTTTAAAATCCTCATTTAATGAACATTTATAGTGCTCTGTATTTTAGTTCCTGGTGCATATTTTATTTCCCCGATGACACAATCAGATTGCTGAATATAGGATCTGTGTATTCTTGTCATTGCATCTGCTCGATAAATATTTATTGAATGTATGACTATGTAATCATAACTAGTGTGTCACCACCCACGACCATCATCAAAATAGCATGGAAGTTCTAGAGCTTGCAACTGTGGGAGAAAGCACACTGGGTTAGGAGTCAGGAGACCTGCCTTCTAACAGAAGCTGCTGTCATCCACGGGCTGAGTGACCGTGGATAGCTGCCTGAGTGTCTTGTGCTCAGCTGTAAGAGGAAGGAGAGGGTAGGCGACCTCTAAGGTACCTTTCCAGCCTTAAGATTCATCATCTTAGTCGTAGATAACAGATGACATTCACTGAGTGGTTGGCATGTTTCAGGTACTCTGTTAAGAACTCTGTCTGTATCACACGTATGTATTATGTCCTCCTTAGAACAGCCCTGTGAGGTATTATGATTATCTCTGTTTTACATAAAGAAAGAAGGCCTAGAGAGGCTAAGTAACTCCCCCAATGCCACACAGTGGTAGACTGGGCATTGGGACCCAAGTCTGACCAACCTGGAAACCCACACTCTCAACCGCTAAGCCATACCAATGCCTCTTCCACAGCCACACCTCAGGCTGCTGGGTGCCCTTGGGGGCCATCCCTTCTTCTCCTGAACAACTTCATTTTCCATGATAGCTAAATTTTTTAGGAAATCACTAGAAATGCACTTGGCAGAGAGAGACACAGCAGGCGGGCTTTGCATATCCGACACTGGTGGGCACTGATTTTTTTTGGCTCCCAAAGTTCCTGAGCACTCGTCAGCTTGCAGGGGATCCTGTAACAGGAAGAGAAGCTTGGCAAGGAGTTCCAGGGGGTGCCAGCCACCGCCCAGGAACCAGGCAGCTTGAGCCACATTGGAGAAACCATCTGAAAAGGCAAGGCAAGGAAAAGAAAGGTATTATTGTGTTCAAGGAACTTGGGGGAAACTAAAAAGACTTTGACCATATTCCAGATCCATGGAACAGATGCTTCTTTTCATTCTCCCCCCATATTTAAAGCATGGAGGGGGAAGAAGTTTACTCTCCAACAGACAAGAAAGGCTGCAGCCATTTTGGGAGAACATGGTAGCTCACACATGGGCCTCCAAATACCCAAAGGGAGGCAGTGAACAGTGGCTCTGATCAAAGAATTTGGGACAGAAAAAAAAAAAGATTTCTTAAAAGGAACATACTCTTACAAGGAGACAAAAATCAAATAAAGCTCTAAACCTCTTTTAAAGTTGTACCCAATTTTTTAAAATGACAAATAACAATAGAATCAAGTATGGAAAAATAAATTCACGCCTCCCCCAAGCGATAGATAATAAATATATGCTGCTTAAAGGAGAAAAGAGCAGGAGATACAGCTCATGTTTAGAAAGCAAAAGATATGGAGGAGTTTAGCAGGAGGAAAGAGTTGGGTGAATTAATGGCAGGCAAGTAAAAGGGACTCTCTTCTAAACCAAATGACCTTAAACCTAAGGCAGGAAAAGAATATAAGAAAGGGATTTAGGGAAAGTGAATGGATTTTTAATTGTTTCAAAGAAAAATTTATAAGTAGAAATCTAGAGGCTCTTTGGGTTGTTTGTTTTGTGAGAGAGAGAGGGAGAGAGGGAAAGAGAAAGAGAGAGAGAGAGAGAGAGAGAGAGAGAGAGAGAATTGCTTGATGACAGAAAAATAGAAACCAGTGGCTCTAGGTGGCCACTATTCTTACAGCGAGAGGAGGTCCCATCACATCATGTAACAAACGGGCACAGCGAGCTTTCCTGTCAGTACTGGGCAAATGACCTCCCAGATAGGCCTAAACCCAAACCACACAAAAGGAGCCAAGGCACAGAAAGGCAGTTTGCTCTGAGGCAAAACGACATTTTTTCATGCTTAAATTACCAATTCCCTTCTCCACGGATCCCCCTTTTTTGAATTGCTGAATTGTTAGAGCAGTGGGCACTATGGAAGCACAGGCAGGTAGAGTCCACCTGTTTCCAGAGAGCAAGGCCCGGCCGCACCTCTCTGCCTCTCTGGGGCTCTGCTGCCATCTATCCAGTTTCGTCCTGCCACCATCTCTCTCCTGCTCTGTCTCCACCTCTGAGGTGGGCTCCTAGCAAACTTGGCCAGTGCCCCTGGGTCCTGAGTTGAACGAAAACACCCTCTGTTGATACAGCTGCATGTCATCCCTAAACCCGGTCAGCAAGTCCCTTTGGGATCTGCCCAGCAAAGCTGAGAACTCAGCCTGGCCGCCTCCACCCATGACTGGTCCAGGAGTAGCTGCAGATACCCGCCATGGTGTGAGGCCATTCTGAGTTATTTCCCTGGCTGCTTCCAAAAAACAACTGCTTCCTATCTCCCCATCTTTGAAGATCATAATCCACACATGCCTCCAAAATTCAAATGAAATGGATTAGAAATACTAAAATTTAAAATTCTACGCAAAGTGTGTGGGGGCAAAGGCAGGGCCTCCAGGAGGCCTTGTATGTTTTCCTCAGGACTTACGATCACACCTTGGTGTTTTTAGAACTCTGTGAAGAGATTTAATATATGACCAGAAACAGAGATTGGAGGAGAGGGAGAGTCAGAGAGAGGGGGGCAAGAAGAAAGGAGAAAGGGAGGGAGGCGAGAGAGAGGAAGGGAGAGGAGGCAGGAGGGCAGTACCCTAAGGGGTTGATAACAAATTCCCCGACTTTCTGCTCAACGACCTTATTTTGAGCACAGTCACATTGCCACCTAGAGGCTTAAAAGTGCCTCCTTGAACTTGTCCACCAGTGTGCACGATTTATTTACTTGTGTAAGAAAACTTATTAAGGAACTTTGAAAAGAGGGAGGTAGGTGATGACAGGATGGGGGAGTATTACCAAGAACTTCAACATCTAACCACTTCAAAGTGACTAATATTTTTTTAGGCACCTACTATGCACCAGGGACTGAGCCAAGTGCTGAGAATTCAAATACAGATAAGACTTTCCTCTGCTCGGCCATCTCAGTCTAAGGAAGAGACAAGACTCACGTAGAAATAACGCAGACTGCGATAATTACCATAACGTACAAAAGCATTGAGCTCACAGTATAGGGGACATTCATCCTGACTAGAGTCGTTGAGGAGCATAATCTAGAAAGAATGCAAGGAGGAGATGCCATTGAACTCAGGAAATCTGGACAGGTGAGCAGAACTCCAGGTTCAGGGAAACCGCCCAACGAGGCACAAAGCAAGGATGCCAGGATAGTCGGTGTGACTGAGGACAAGGAAGGTGGACATCCCCTGCAGGTGTGTGGTGAGACAATTAAGGCCACAAAGGTGATCTGAGCCTCACACACTGCAGCTGCCTTTGAATGGTGGCTGAAGAGCGTGCACCTTTTAGGTGGCACGGTTCAGGGCTTTGGAACTGCTTTGTTCTGTTACACCAGCACTGACAAGAATGTCGGCACTTAGCAGTTGCTCAATTAGCACCTGAAGAATGCATGGCTCTCACAGGAGGCCAATGAAGATTTTGGAGAAAGAGAATCATTGGTTATGATTTATGTTTGTGGAAAATACAACGGGAGACAATCTGCAGGAAAGAAAAAGAAGCACAGAGGCTCCATTCGACATCTACTGCCCAAGTCCAGGTAACGTGGGCCTGACAGAAGGCACTGCACTGGGAATCGGAAAGGCTAGAATGGCCACGAGCAATTTTGTCTAAGTGAAATCTAGAGGTTTTCATCACCAGACTCAATGTATGTGTTGAGCCTGAATTGTGGCACTGGCCAAGATAGAGAATGCAACAGGAGGAATAGTGCTAGGGAGAAGATAATGTGTTTCGTTTCAGAAATGGAGCATTGCAGTTCCTGGGAGTCTAACTAAGTGGAGATGCCCGGCAGGTAGTTATGGGTAGTGTGGAGCCCTGGGAGGGCTGTCGGCACACACGGACCCCGGACACACACAGACGTGCACGTACTCACCTGAGCTGAATGCTACTGGCATCTTTTCTCATCCTAGTGTTACAGATAGAGTGAGCCTGTCACAGCCTGGAAACTAAGCGATAGTCTCTGCTTTAGTAGCAGAGCCAGAGGCTAGAGGGCGCTTCCTTGTTTCCACATCTGGAAAATGGGGATTGTTGTAAAGATTGAACGAGCCAACCCCATGTAAAGTGCTTATCCCAGTGTCTGGCATAAGAGAAATACAGAGTCAGTGGTAGTTTATGATCTAAATCTCTCACCATGATGTGGTAGGAAGACGACAAGATGAAAGTTCAAAGCCCAGCTCGTCCACTTATCATCTGCATGACTCCAAACAGGAAACCTGGCCTCTCCGAGGCTCAGTTTGTTCATCTCGTAAATTGGAAGACTACCATTTTCCACACCTGCCTCACAAGATAAAATGAGATCATGTACTCAAAACAGTTTGTTAACATATGTAAAATGGTTTGAAGTCAATTTATACCTATTATATGTGATTTATCAAATGGAAGAATTGAGGTAGAAGAATGTCTGAATTTCTTCAAGATTCTGTGGTCGTAGGTAAGCATGTCTCTTTTCGACACCCTTCATCCCAAAGAAAGAGATTCTGCTCTCATTTAGCAAGAAATTCCTCACTTGCCACCTTCCTGTGTCCCAGACATACTTTCATCACCACACATCTCCTTTATCCCATCTTCAACTGAGATTTCAAAGGGAATCTTTGAAACCCCCCAGCTGGTACAACCACTAGGCAATCAAAGCACATTTGTTCTCTCTTCTCCATATTCCTCACATGGCTGACCAATCAAACTCACACTGCTGATCCACATTCGTAGGAAACGGGGTATTATTTCAAGGAGATAAGGCTAACCACAGCCGAGGGATAGAAGCAAATAAGATTATTCAACTTCTGACCCCCAAAGAGTGTTCTGTTTGCTCTTTGCGCTGTCAATTCCCTCTAGAACATACCTGTAATGAAAAGCCAAGAAACCTGGACAGCTGCTGGGTTTAGCCTTGTGGCCGTCCACCCACCCCTGCACCTCTGCTCAGGTTGCAGGAGGATCATAGAATCGTTGGGCTGGAACTGAGGGAAATGAAATACGATGTGACTTCCTCCAGCCTGATTTAGAGCACAATACAGGAAGTCTTTTTAGAAACTCAGTGACCAGCAAGCATTTAGCCTCAACTGAATCCCATTCAGGACCAGGCACTCACACTCAATAACAGGCTCATCCCACTACTGGGCAGGGTCAACCTTCAGAGGGCTCTTTTCTGTGATGAGTTGAAGCCTACCTCCCTGACATCACTCATCACTCTCAGAGTTGCCCTCCGGTGTTGCACAGAATACATACACCTCCTTTTCCCCTCAGTCTTCTCTTTTCTAAGCAAGGGAGCCCTTATTCCCTCAAGATGTCCTCATATGATGTATTTTGCTCCCTCAACTCATTTCTAAATCAACACTACATCTACAAAAAGCGATCTGCGATCTCACTGTTATCAGCAAACCCCAGATGGCCATTGTGGATTAACTCTCTAAAGTACTAAAATTGTGCTGGATGATGACTAGAGAGCCCCCCTCTCCAGAAGGGCAGCCTCTCTGTGTGATATTTTTGGAGCTATCGCAGGCTTGGGGGTGACAGATGAAATATTTTGTACTACCACAGCCCTACCGAGGAGGATACCCACGGCCGCAATTTTTAAAGAAAGGTTTGAGGGGTTTTTTTTCAACTCTTTTCCAACCAAATGTGACAGCAACTCCCCCGCCCTTTCCCAGGTCTGCTGTGGCACCACCATTCTCTCAGTCAGCCTGGTCCTGGAGATGGAGACCCACTTCAAAGTTCCCCTCCCCTCCTCACATATCCAGTAAGCTGCCCACCTCCACCACTCCTCCACCTTCGCACCAACTCCTACATTTGCTGCTCTTTATTTTGACTGTTTCCATGTACCTCTGCTCAATGTCTTCTTGTGTTCAGAAACATTTCATGATTTTCAAGTTTCCTGATTTTTTTTTAAAAAATCTTGAGCACAGCCCTAGTGTTCTCCAAAAATCTAGCTATCGTCCATCTTTCTAGCCCATTCTCTCAGTACTCTCTGTATTGGTCAGGGTCCCACCAGGAAACAGATGGCACATACACTAAAAGGTTCCACCACAGAGAATTCACTCAGGGGACTTTTTTTACAGGGGTGCAAGTAGAGTTTCAGGAACCAGCAAGGGAAGGTGAATTCCACAGGAATCAGCAACCAATGAGAAGCCATCACTGCTGCTAGGTCTGAAGGAGCCCGGGTGACACAGTGTTACCAAATCCCAGTGAGGGCTGCAGCTGAAGGAAGGTGAGCCTGGGACGTGTCACTAGAGGACAGAAGGACTGCAGCTCTGCCAGAAGCTCAGCCAGTTTGGAGGGGGGAGGGGAGCAGGAGGAGGAGGTGAGACTAAATAACCCAGCATCTCCATCCTCCCATCCTCTGATCACTTGCCATGCCTCCTTTGGGTCGATTCCAACAGGAAATCCCAAGGCAAGGGAGTCTGTGTGATCGAACTATAGAAGTCAGCCTCCTGGGGCTCAGAGCAGAGACAAAAAAGGCAAAGAATAGATTTAAAAATAGATATAAGGGGCATCAGGAGAATAACCCAGACATCCCCTCCCTGGCATCCTATCTTCAATCACACACACATGAGCTCACTACTAGCTCCTAATTGCATAGGCAGTTTCCTGATCTCGTGCCTTTGTTCACACCATCTCCGCTCTGATGCCCTTCCCCTGCAGGGGAGACTTGCTCAGGGTTGTTTGAGAGTCATGGAGGGTTATACATTCATTTAAGAGACCCTTGCTGCACATCTGGTAGAATGGAGGCGAGAAGAGGAGTGTAGCTACTGCAGGAAAACCCCAAGGGTGGGGCTCAGCAGCCAGGAGGCCGCTCAGAGAATCCCTACGGGTTCTCAGTCTCCTCTGCTGGAAAGAGGAGAAGCAGGCCCTAGCCATGGCAATGCGGACCCATGTGTGATGACAACTGTCATCGGCAGCTAGAAGGCAAAGCCTGTCTCTCCACAGCACCTCTCATGCCTTGGACCAGGGGGTTACAGCAGGACCCCTTGGGAACGTGGGGCTTCAGATCCTAGGCCCTCCTGAGCCGAACCACCTGCCTCGGCTCCTGCCAGGCTACTGGGTCCTCCGAACTGATCAGTGCAATAGTTAGGCCGGATCTGCACGTAACAATACTTTTCAGAGTAAAGGTTCTACTCCTTGCATAGTTCTTGCCTTTTGTCAAGGTAAAGGAAAGAAGAATCAGCCAGGAGTGGATTCCTTATAGGCAGCAGATGCGGCCAGGAGCGCACACAGCATGTTGGAAACGTGCTCCTGCTCCACAAAAGCAGGAGGCCTCTGCCTCCACTTCTTCAAGCCACCCTGGGGCTGGAGCTGGGTTTCCAGTCTTCAGGGGGCCAGAGGAGCCCCAAGGAGGATAAGTGGAACAAGGTAGAAGGCATTCAGACATTCTAGATGGATCTAGAAAGCTGGCAGATGCTCCTGCTGTCATGCAGAACACTTTCAGAGAAAAATCAAGAGGGTTCAGGAGGAAGCATCTCATTTATGTATTCAATGAACATTTGCACATAGCCTGTAAAGAGTGTGGGCTCTGAAGCCAGACTGAATGGGTTCAAATCCTATCTACACCATTAACAAGCTGTGTAACCTTGGGCAATGTGGATACTCTCTCTGTGCCCCTCTCCTGAGGAGCCTAAATCACTCCTTGTTTAATGATTAGCACAGTACCAAGCATACAGTAACAACTCTCAAAAAAATATCTCCATTTTCAGATGAGGATACTGGGATGAACATTGATTACAAAATTTGCCCAAGGTCATTCAGTCAGTGAGAGCTAGAGTTTAGATTTGAAGAGTAGCAACAAATAAGCAGAACAAAAGATAAA
This sequence comes from Hipposideros armiger, assembly GCF_001890085.2. Lineage (NCBI taxonomy): Eukaryota > Metazoa > Chordata > Mammalia > Chiroptera > Hipposideridae > Hipposideros > Hipposideros armiger. The sequence continues at coordinate 7,520,505 of NW_017731356.1, forward strand.
TTCATAATTACAGCTGGTAAGAAATGCTACGAAGAAAACGAAAAGCGTACAGTGACGGAGCGCAGTGGACAGCCCACGAAGAAAGGTGGCCGGGCTCTCCCAAGCTGAGGCTTGAATCAAAAGAAACAGTCAGTCATGCAATAGGCAAAAAGGGAGAATTCCAGGCAGAGGGACCTCTGGGGAGAAGAGACTGAAGCGGGAAAGGGACTGGAAACTGAAAGAAGGCTAGAGGCTGGAATGGGGTGATTAAGGACAAAAGGGAAGCGGATGAGTCTGTTATGGAAGGCAGGATCTAAACTGTGGCAAGGCCTCAGAAGTCATTATAAAGACCTTAGGCCCAAATGCAACAGGAAGCTGCTAAGGGGTCTTACAAGGAAAGGCAACCTGATCCGAATGTTTCCATGGCATGAACCTTGACTGAAAGCATGGGGAGACTTAGAAGGCAACTGTAACGGCGTTTAGTGACATGAACCAGGAACATGCCAAACTTATTATGAGCAAGGGATGTGCCTTGTGGCCAGTATAGAATAAAGGCATCACTCACATCCCCAACCCAGACACCCCAACTCTGTATCTTGACACACATAAAACTCTTTAACGGTTTTCCATCATCACCATCATCTTCACTGCTCTCTCTCAGATCACAGGCAAATGTTAAAGTGACCCTGGGCTAGTCATGGCTCCCTTCAGGCTCCCAAGCATGGGGTCTCCCCTCTGGGATCATAGCACACAGCACAGTGCCCCAGCCACAATGCAAATTCAAACCTCTAAAGAAACCCTGAACATAAAAAGCCCAGAAACAGAGTGTGTGTCAATAGCCGCAAGTACAGACAGAAGGATGAAGTGTGTGTGTTAGATACAACTATCAAACTCCTTTTGTGTATTCACAGGGAGGGGCCATAAGCACCCAGTGTCTGAATGCTTGATACGCAACTATATACTATTACATTCATTCATACACCAGAAATGATTGAATAGACCTGCTGTACTCCTGTGCTGGGTGGTGGTGAAATATTCAAACAAATAAAATACCATCTTTGCCCTGAAGGAGCTCAAGCCTCCTTACTTTACAGACAAGTAAAAGGGCAATTATAATGAATATGATTGGTGCCAGGATAAATGGGAGAACACAGCGGGTATTTAACCCAGGGGCAGGGCCAGACTCCAGGGAGAGGAGGCAGAGAAGACGAAGGAGGGGTGAGGCAGCATGTACAAGATGAGAGAGCACTTGTGGGTTCTCAGGGAGCTGGAGGCACTTGGTGTGAGTCAAGCTCAGTGTCAAGGAGCTGATCAGGGGCCATTAGGCTGCACTAAGAAATTGGGTCTTTTTCCAAATGCTTTGGGAAGATACTAAAGATTGTAAGGGAGCGTATCATGGTCATATCTCGTTTCAGAACAGCATTCTGTGTACAGCATGAAGAGCAACATCAGGGAAGGACCGAAGGCAGGGAAGCCTCTTGTTGTAATTCTGGTTAACAAGGAGGGTGTGAGCTAAGGTAGGAGCAAAAGGGGTGGAGACAAGAAGGGCCAATCAGTGAGATAAAGACAGAGGAGAACCAATCAGAGATTGTGATTACAAATGGTCCCTAATTTACGAATTTTTGACTTCATAATGGTACAACAGCGGTATACATTCAGGAAAAATTGTATTCTGAATTTTGAATTTTGATCTTTTCCCAGGGTAGAGACATGGGGTAGGATATTCTCATGATGCTGGGCAGCGGCAGTGAGTCACCACTCCCAGTCAGCCAAATGCTCACAGGGAAAAACAACCGATGCTTCACAGTGTGCTGTGTAGCCATCATATTTTGGATATTGTGTTTTGTGGTTTTGCATCCCATCATGCCTACAAAATGCCCATCTGTGTCTCCTGCTTCTGGTGACAAGAGGAAGTCAATGACTCCTGAGGTGAAACTCAAGACTGCCCAACTGTGGGCATTAGTGCTCTGAGAACATGTGTAAGGTGAGGTAGGCTCAGCGAAGATGTTCAGTAGGTTAGGTGTATTGAATGTATTTTTGACCTATGATATTTTTAATATATGATGGGCTTATCATACATAACCCCATCATAAGTCAAGGAGCATCTGTAATTAGATTTGGTGGGAAGACAGATAGGGAAGGGTTAAAGTTTCCTCCCATGTATGAGAAATGAGGCCATGCATGGCCCTGTATGCCAGCCGACTTGATGTGTCCAGACTTGATGGTAAGCAATGGGGAGACTCATTGTTTTTGAACAGAAGAGTGGTATATCAGGACTATAACTTAAAATGAGTAATATGCCAATAACGTGTAAAACAGGTTAGAGGAAAAATGTTGGAGGAAAAAAGATAAGGAAGAACTCTCTTACAATAGCCTACTAAGTGGGAAGAGTTAAAACCCTGAACTTGGGTCATGACCATGAACATGAAGAACTGAGGATTGATGGGAGGGGCGGGGTCAGTGCAAGTAAGTTTCTTGAAGGGAAGGTGATCAAGAGCAAGGGTTGAAGCATTAGCTTTGCCAAGGAGCTAGGGCTTTTCAATCTCTGAGATGGTGCAAAGCAGAGGGAGGTAGATGCCAGAGACAACTTTCACCTGAGGAAGAGTGAAGCTGGTGAGCCCACATCTGCCCCAAGCCTCTCGGTGGCCTCACAGCCATGAAGGACCAGCTAGAGGGCGTGGCCTACCTTAAAAATTATGTTGATGGCCAATATCTAAAGACCTATAAGAACATCAGAACTTATTGTTAAGTGAAAAAGCAAGTTACAAAATTACAGGTGTTCTAACCCAGTTGGTTAGGAACGTGTGTGTGGACACCAGTACTAGACACCAGCATGTTAACAGCGGCCATCTCACCAAAAGGGGCTTCCAGGTGATTTTTATTTTCTTCTAGATGCTTTCTTTGTATTTTCTACAATAAACAAGCATGACTTTTGTCATCAGAAACCCAACAGAGTTTAAAATATATTTGCTAAGCTTATATAGCATGGCTGTCTCCCAGAATTTAAGCGAGAGACCTGTTTGTTAACTTTTTTCCAGTACATTTATAGTTCTTGAGACAGAGCAACTTAAATGCTTCTGATGGAAAAAGCTGGGGGTTCCATTTGTGAGATACATGATGGCCCCCATCACCTAGGAGGACCCTCACGGATGACCAAAGGGTCTTTTCCAGCCCCTTTCCCCGATTCCTGGGGTACTGACTTTAGGTTCCCCGCTCCCAGGAACAGTAGGCTGAAGCAGCCAGACACAGCAGGCTCTAAACCCCTCCCCCACTCCCACCCACATCTCCCTTCCTCCCAAAAAAACAGCACCATTCTTCTGCTCTCTGCCTGGGCTCAACCCCCAAAGCTCCATTTCTGATGACCAATTCACCTCTCTCATCTCCCTGCTCCCAGATTCTCTCTTTCTCAATTATTAACAATGTTATGCAGTTCCAAATCCTGATGAGAGCCAGGAGCAGAATAAAATAAAAGGATTCAAATTTCTTTGAAGGGGAAAGGCGGGCTGGGAGAAAATGAGTGTGCCAACCAGAACTTGCCAGGCTATGGATTGCCATGAAGGCCAGCTGTGTTCACAGAAGCTTCTTAAACATTCCGTAGCACCACAGCACATGCGACTCCAGTCATAAGTAATTGTTTGCAGAGGATTTCCAAAGAAATAAAGGCTCAGGCCTTCTCAGCAGGATGAATTCTCCCTCCTGGTTGTGGCGGACAGGGATGTAGAAATAAACTGGGATAAAAAGAGGAAATCCCTGCGGGTTCCCCCACTCTGTGAAGAATTTTCCCAGAAATTTGTAGGTGCCAGAAGTGGGGATGCCTGGAGCCCCCCCCCCCACAGCCCTATGAAAGGCAAACAGTAACAATAATAGTCCTGTTCCTTTTCCCCTCCAGACAGCCTCCGAGCTCGGTTAAGAGGGGATATGATCTCTTTGTACATTATCCACTCCTCACGACAGGGAACACTTTTTGTCCTCTGACTCACCCAAGGCCTAGCCCTGAATTTTCTGAGCTAATGACACAAGAGAAAAGATAAACAAGGTGCCCAAGGTCACCCAGTTATTTCTTTTATTATTTTATATATTATTCTTTCTCTTATTTATTCTTAGATATTTACTATATTTAGGAAGCATGTCAGGCCCCAGGAATTCAGTCCAGGCGCTATTCTGGGTGCTGAGGAAACAGAGCCCTGCCCTCAAAGGGCTTATAGTCTGGTAATGGCAGAGCTGGGACTTGAACCCAGGACCTCTGATGCTGGTCTAGTGAGCTTTCTTCTTCAGCACGTCCCATTTCTTGAGTTTGATCAATCTCCTCACTTATGAAAAAATAATCATTCCAATTGCACCAAAAATTTTCAAGCATCTTATAAAATATTTTTTAATTACAAAAACAACTATTTCTAACTCTAAGCATTAGAGTATGAAAAGACTATCCCTAAATTCTGGGGAAGCACTACCCAAAAGCAAATAAACAACTCTTTTGTGATATCAAAGAAATCTTTAAATATTAGCAATGTGCCTTAGGTTTATAGTAGCTTTCTCATTATATCATGAAATGCTCAAAGAGTTTCTAACAATGGCACCCCGCTAAGATTTTAAACAAAAGACTTTATTTAAAAAAAAGAGAGATATAGAATTTGAAATCATATGATTAATGAAAGTATTACACTATATACTAGTTGCCCGATTTCCTGCCTATACAAAGCTATTCGGTTCCATGAATCTGAAGAGGAACTTCCGAAAACAAGCACTTACAGAGTCATAGAAAGCTAGTGCCAATAGGGACCATACGTGCCATTTAGAAGAGCCTCATGCTTTTACAGATGAGAAAACTGAGGCCATTCACCTAAGCCACCATCCCGAGTTCCCACGTGGCAGCTCAATTTCACATCCACCATTAAATTTCAGCCCATACTTTGTTGCTGGAAGTCAGGTCATGGGAGAAAGCCTTTAGGCAATAAGAGACAAAAGGATGTGTCGAAGATCTACAATCAACTGGGCAGGAGGTGTTAGGAAGTGCAGTAGGCCAAAAGGGCACAATGACTTGAGGACTGTGCTCTGCTGACACTGCCAACATCAAAAACCAACAGGAGGTCCACTTGACAGGGCAGCCCGGCTGCCCTCCCACGCTGAATGCAGTCCAGATAACAAGCATCAGGGAAGCCCCAAGGACATCCAGCACAGGAAAGTTTGCACTCTCCGAGGAGAATGTGGCGCAGCTAGAAAAGGGAACTGGGTTTTAAAATATAACGAGAATAAAAGGAAATGCCTGACATGTTTCGATTGCAAGCTTCGTGTGTTTCCAATTCACATCACCTCAAGGCCACCACCGTGCACTAATCCAGACCTCCTTTCACATGTGCAACACGGCGGCCCTAACAAATATGGCCAAGGTCACAGTGACCTTGCAGAGCATCATCTCTGCCTCCAATGTGACATGAGGAGCCCCTAGTGGAGTGTCTGTAAAGGGGCACAAGCAGGGAGGGCAGGGGTCTGTGTGGCAGTTGATCCTCATTTATCCATGGTCACAGCAAGAAAGGTAGCCAGCTAATTTAAATCCGTGGCTACAATCAAAAAACCCCACTGCAGCTAAAAGTCAGCCTCCCCATCCACCAAATCTTTTAAAAAGAGCTGCTAATAAGGACCCAACTGAGTGGCTTAAGTTTTATTTCCCTTTACATTTCCCTTCTGGTCGAGGTGTTAACGAGAACGGAAAGGCCCAAAGTGCACAGAGGAAAGAGATGAAAGCGGGCTGGAAAACATAAACGGTGCAGTCAACCTTCAAATAAGGGAGGGCGGATCCTAACATCACTAGGTGACACTTGCCCACAGTTCAAAGAGCTTCCTTCTCAATGGCCATGAAGACTGAAATGAGAGTCGGAGGAAATGTTAAGTAACAACGGTGACCTGGCCTGGGAGCCCTGGGATGCCACGGCTTCTCTGCCCCTTACTTACTTCAGCTATAGAATAGTAAGCGTGGAGGTAGTGATTTAAAGTTCTAAAATCTAGGATGTAAATTCTCCCAAGTCTGTAATATTGGGTTCTCTGTATATAGTGGCAATACGATTTTATATGATACCCATTTTACAGGTAAGCATGTTGAGGCTTAGAGAAGTTGTGGACATGTCTAAGGTCAAACATGTACCAACCGATGGAACTGGGACTTCAAACAGATCTGTACGAGGTCAAAACCCAAGTTAGTAATCTCTGTGCAGCACAGCCATTCAAATAATATGTGTGCAAGCTCCTGAAACACAATAGATTATCAATAAATATCAAGACTACCTGGATTATTACACAGTATGGTGAAGCATTTTAATACATGTTCATTGAATGGAAGACTAAATGAGCAAATAAACTATATGTCATAGAAGGCTGTTTGTTATACTGAGATCCTGGACTTCCAGTGGCCACCCAATTCCATGGTAGAGTAAATCCAATTACTGGGAGAACACTGGGGCAGTTGCCTTTTCAAAGAGTCAGGAGCCAGAGTCGAGGAAGCTGTGTCTATCCAAGGATGGAAGTATGGAAGAGTCTCAATATGACACAGCAACCAGATTATAGCACAAAACCACCTACAATATACTTCTGGACTGAGAATCTGGCTTTAGCGAATCTTAAGGAGAAAAAACAAACCACTAAAGAAAGTATCTTAATTTACTTCTAATTTTCCTGCTCAGCTAATTCCAGAGAGGAAAGGAGAAAGGAAGAGAAGGAAGAAGTCGGGGAGGAAGGGA
>NW_017731356.1:7527329-7541860 GCF_001890085.2 Hipposideros armiger
AAGGGGGGGAAGGAAGACAGAAAAAAGAAAAAAAATGAATGCCAATGAGGAATTTTCCTATGTTCATACCACCTTCCTGAAGTTGTTTGGACTCTATACACCCATACACAAAGGCTCTTCAGAACACGGGTGACCCTTAATGGTGAGTTGTTGGGCTTGGTATGCGCTTTCATGCACCATCCAGAGCAGCTGAAGAGGCCCCTTCCAGAGCTGTGGTTATAAACATCACCCCCTTCTCTCACCCCATAGTAACTCCAGGCTCCATGGCTAATGAGCAGGGTAAGGGCTTGATTATAAGAGAGAAGCAGGCATGTTTGCAAGCAGCAGCCCCTCCTTCCTGTTCGAGCCAGGCTTACCTTTCCCCGGCCTCTCCTGCTCCTGTCGCTGAAGACCTGGGTGGCTGAGTGCTAAAAGGCCCTATCTCAGCTCTCAGAACTCCCACGACCACACGCAGCATCCAATTCCGAGGGGTGAATTCTCTCTCTACTTCACCAACAGAACCAACAAAAGATTTGAAAAACAGTAGAGGAGAAAATAACCTTAGAGGTAAATAAACCAGTGGAGCATGAAAGGAACCTTCTCAAAACACACAGAGAAGGGCAAAGGGGGGCAAGGGAGTGGAGAACAATGGGTGCCATCCTCCAAAGCACAGAAGAAGGAACAAAATGTGGTCGGAGCTCAAGGAATGCGTTGTTCCAAATTGCTAATCAGTGTTAGATACCAACACCAGCAACTGCTAATAACGAAGAAAGAATCACCTCTCTCCAGCTGTAATTATTTCTGACACGGGTCTCCAGGAAGAGTGTCAAGACTCAGGTTAGCAGCTCAGTGTGATAATAACCCAAGATTACCAGAAACTCACAATGTCTGAAGAAAAGGAGGGCTTGGAGGAAGGAAAGTGGCAATTAGAAATACTTGTCATGGTAATTGCATTGTGAATAGCAGGGATCCACTGTTCAGCAGCCAGAGTAGATTTTCTTCTGCTTGACTTTAGAAAAATATGTCTTCCAGGCAGGTAGCGCAGTGGAGGAATACATCAAATTTTCAGAAATAACACGGTGTGGAAAAAAGTATTATTTCTGTTCAAATGATGGTGTGCTGGATAATAAAAACTCTCGAAATCCATAAGGCTGAGAACAGCATACCTGACCAGCCAGGGAAGCTGCCTTCAGCCAACTAGCAGCCCCCTGATCTTCTTACTCATAGTGGTAACTTGAGTCCGTGTCAACACATTGTCCTCTGCCAAGACCCACGTGACTGTCCAAGGACAAAGAGTCAAGGCTGTTTGACATTATTTTTCAATCACTCACTTGGTCAAAAATGGCCACATCAGAAACTCCTGATGCTGGAGCTGGTCTACACATGTAAAGTGAGGCTTGTCAACCAAAGCCTCTCAACCCTGCAGGAGTCATGGCAGTCTACTGATAGCTCCACCCATTGGGACTGTGCTTCTCCTCTGTGCTCTTCAAAATACCTTGAAGAGGGCCGGCCGAGTGGCTCAGTTGGTTAAGAGTGCGAGCTCTGAGCAACAGCGTCGCCGGTTTGATTCCCACATGGGCCAGTGAGCTGCACCCAAGCTGAGCTGCTGCTGAGCTGCCAACAGGTAGTAGGATGGCTCAGCTGGTGAGAGCACGTACTCCTAACAATGAGGTACCAGTTCGACCCCCACATGAGATGGTGGGATACGCCTGCCTGCAACTAAGATTGAACACGGAACCTTGAGCTGAGTGGCTGCGAGCTGCAGACGGGCAGCCAGATGGCGACCAGACTTGGAGCTGAGCTGGCTGCACCCTCCACAACTAAGAATGAAGGACAACAACTTGGCTGTTCCCCTTCCCCAATTCCCCAACACTGTTCCCCTTCCCCAATTCCCCAATAAAATCTTTTTAAAATATTAAATAAATAAATAAAAAACCATGAAGAACCCAAGAAATGCACATGTTCATCTGTGTCTCCAACACTGCCTTCAGGTCTGAGTTTTGTCTCAGCTCCAATACTGAAAGGTGCAGCTACTATTAAACTTGGAGCTCAGTGAGCATTCTCAAAAGCAACTCTAATCTCATCAATCCCATGTTTAAAAATCAGTCAGTGGTTTCCTGTTGCTTTTTGGACAAACTGGGGTCTCCTGAGTATGACATCCTTCACTGACAAGACCCTCCATGATCTGGCTTCTCCCCAAATGTCATAACTCAGGCCCGATACACCCACATTAAAATTTTTGAACTGTAGTGAATTAATGACAGTTCTTCAGACACACTGTGCTCTCCAAGTTTCCGTGCTTTGGCACAGGTTGTCCCCCCTGAGAATCCCTTTCACCTGATTAACACTGACAGAGCATTCAAGACTCAGCTCTGGAGTAACCTCCACGCTGAAGCTTTCCCTGATCCCACCCCTCACCCACCACTGCCAAATCTGGTATCGGCATCTCTTCCACGTGCTCTTACTGCATCTGTGCATTCCGGGGTACCAGCTGTCACATCCTATGCCCTTTCCTTTTCCATTGTCCCTACTAGACTGAGAGCAGCGTGAGGGCCAGGGCTCGCCTTTCATTCATTTTCCCCAGGGGCAATTGTCGCAAAGAGCTCTTATGCCAGGCTCAAGTTGAGGGATCATAGATCAAGGAAGAAAGGTAAATCAGGTAATGAAGAACAATGTCTTGGTACATTCAGAAAGAATTAAACCTCTTTCATAGATAATGCGTTTGCAAAGTCTAGGCTCCAGAGGCTAAACTCCATTAGTCAAGTAATGTCCTCTCCACCTGGCATCTATATTTTAACATCTAAAGAGTTTTTCACTTTGGGAATGTATTGCGGATCTTTGAAAAGGTCGTATTGAAAACTTGTAGAGGGAGGCAGTGGATTTTGATGTCCCCCTCCTCTGCATCCTCTCTGCATAATCAGTGATGAACTGTAGGTTGGAACGGCCCCCGGCGTCTTCTGCAGGCCTCACATGGTCTGCTTTATGCTTGGTCGAGCTGGAATGTAGTCTGAGTCTTGTCTCAAGCACTTGGCCAAAGAATAATCTTTGAAGAACCAAGTGCTTACTACCAATGTCTGCTTGAAGCGGTACCTGAGCTATGCTGTTCACTGTTTTGAATATTGCCCTTGAATGAGACACTAAGGAGTCTGAAATGATCCCACCCTCTCCCCTGGTCAAAAGCAGTCCTTGACTGGCTCAAAAGGTGGCTTGTTCGGCAACCTTCCCTGCAAGAAAGGACTAGAAGCTGTTCCCTCATGGCTCCTCTGGTCCCCACCCTCCCTCTTACCTCCCATCCATGCACCAGAGCTAGGTACATCCTAAACCAAGTTGTCTATGGTCCTGTCTCACAGAAAGACTCAACATCTGTGACTTGGGCATAATGCAGCTCATCTTTTGTAGCGTTTTGTAAGTTTTGCCCTTAACGTGGGAGCCGGCCCGTCTGACAGTTGTTCTGAGAAGAGCAGGGAAGGGTGTTTTACAGCTCGGCTGCTGGGAGGCACAGATGTTGCAGGCTGTGCTGTGGTGAGGTGGTAAAGGCTGTAAGGAAGGTGGGAGAACATTAATTATCTCCCTGCAGCTGTTCATTAGCCCACAGACGCTCGTCCTGCCATCGTCAGGACTGACAGCCATGTGATTCCAAAGCAAAGCAAGAAATTAAAAGGAGGAAGGGAAGAACTATCTGAAGGTTAAAATGGAAAGCAACATGCAGAAGAGCTTGAGATGAGATGTCCTAGCTCAGCTTCCTGGAGTCCCAGGTGGCCACAGGGGACTCTGGGGGGTGACAGAGGGCTCAGCCCAGTCAGCTCAGCAACAAATCCCAACAGAGGCCGCAAGTGAAGTTTTTATCCAGATGCCAGAAGACCAACTGCACATGTGGAAGGGAACAGGACGCAGAGGCACAGACGTCTCCTATTTAAATTGTAGCTTTCAGACATGAATGAAAGATGCGGATTCGACAGCCCTGTACACTCCAATGCCGAGCCAGTTCCGTCAGAGCAGATGCACAGCTTCATCAATGATCTAAAGAGAAGCATTTCAGACCTCAGTCTATTTAACTGGCTGAGATCTCACCAAAGCTCTGTTTCATTTGACTCCACACGAGGACAATACAAACGACGGCCTCAAACACTGACAGACCAATATTCAAGTGAGCACCCAAGAGCTTCAGTCCGCCCGTCCTGTCACCAAGTGCCTGCTTCTGAGACAGCACAATGATGCCACCTTCATTCTCCACATACAACGCTCCCTTTGGTCCCAGAGCCTCTTCCCGGAACAAGTGCCTCTCTTGCTTCAAAATGACTTCAAACCCCCACCCCTTCATGAAACCTTGACAAGGTGGAAAGACGAATACCTCTTCTCGCCTAACCTTGCCATACACCCTGCTCCTCCAAAAGGAACCGAAAGGATAATGTGGTATGTGGTGGAGATTAGAAGTCTCCATCTGACCCAGCCAGGTAACCTTAAAACGGAGCATGACATGTGCCCCCTCTCCACGGCTCGCAGCCAAATTGTAACCAGAGGGGGGTCTCGGCCAAAAGCTGTGGGTGATTGAAGCCCTTCCCTGGTGTGACTTGGGAGTCCTCGCAGAGTAGGATATGGCCCCAACATGTCAGGCCTCCTGCTGTCCCAGCACTAGAGATCATCCCCCGGGGTTACGTGGGCTGGAGCCCCACTGAGCTGGGAGCAGGGAGCAGGGCTCTGTCCTGCCCCACCTCCTCTCCCTTCCTGCAGGCCCATCATGCTAGGCCTCCTGTCACTGAGACCGCCACATCACAGGCAGCCACGTGCGTTTTTATTGGCCACATCCTGCCCACAGAGCGCCGGTCAAGGACAGTACAGTATTTCACAGCTGTGTCTTTGATGACTTTGTTTGTGATCTTGGACTAAGTGCTGCCACATGCCCTGGAATGACATAAGACATAACAGAACCCAAGACAAGGGAAGAGGCAGCTGCCATCGTGTCCACCCCACTACCCCAGACCTGGCCTTAAGTCATTTGAGAGAACCGGTTTGCATTTGAAAGACTTCTAGGCAAATAGACTCAGTCTTTCTCAGCCATCAAGTCATCACTTGGCCTTGTCTTCAAAAGCTTTTCCTTGTGTCTCACCTAAAGTCTGTTGAAGCTTTGAGACATCTCTCCCAGCCCCGCACGTTCCCTGTCTCTACAAAGATTCAATGGCCTAATTCACATTTAGGCAGTACAAGAGAAAGGCTGCTCTCTGACAAATAAATATCATCAAGGAAAAGGGATTAAAAGGCTACCTACCTCCCAGGGCCACTCACTTAACCACTTTTCTGGTCCAAAGTCCCTAATCAAATGGAGAAGTTCTAGGCTCTTTCAAAAGTGAGCATTGATTCCTCTCCTTTACCCCCTAAGTGGTACTATCCATTTTAAAGTGCTTTGCTTCTTTCTCAGTAGTTCCACCCTGGGCACTTTGCTATTTTTATATTATTTAATGGGTGTGATCCTTTTGTGATGATTACTTGTGATTAATCCTCCCAGCTATGAGAAAATCAGTGTAACGGCTTGCACCACATTTAACAAGAGTTGTTGTCTGTGTAGCTTTTTTGTGTTAAGCAGCTTTGCAAGTTTACTTTAACTGACAAGAAAAAGAAAGGCTATGCAATTAAAAAGGTGTTTATTATTTATTTAATTTATAGAAATTATATACATAGCAGACAGGTACTAAAGCATGCTTTCAATGGGATTTAATGAAGCCAGGTGCCAGGTCAGCAGGGCCCTCCTGCCCTCCAGGGAAGGGCCTCACATGACCCCCTCCCTGGGCCTCAGCTGTCATCACACTGAATTCCCCCACTGCCGGTCAGAGGTGAGAGAAATGTGGACATTTGAATAGTCCTAGAAAAATGGTCACAGAGTAGATCTCCAACTCCTGTTCAAAACAGTAGCATCTAAGTCATCACACCCCCTTCCTGACAATATGGGACAGGGAGAAACCAATTCTCCACCCTCCCCCCCCGCCAAAAAAATGGCTGTCTCCCCAGACACTGGCAGTCAGGCAAGCCGGACTCAGCCCTTGAGTTGAAAGGGGACATTTACAGGTCTATATTTCTTCCCCTGAAACATCAAGCAGTTCATATGTATACATTTCTCTCCTCTAAGACCTAATTTTCCACCATTTCCCTTGATTTGCAGCTTCCTTTTCCCCATTTCCTTGATTTAATGCCCAATTATTTTTTGTCCCATTGCCAGTAAAACAAAATATTTCATAACTGCTTCTGTGAGGTTTTTGGATACTGCTTTAAACACATACTTACACACCTTATATTGCCAAATTTAGAGAAATCTAGTGAACACCTACATGTGAATTCTGCATTTTTCTCAACCAGCTTACCTAAACTTGACATTTAAAAGCACCGTGCCATCCTTTAACTGAATCCTTGCATCTCCCTGTCTCTCAGCTCCCATCAGCATCCTTGGTGTCCACTTGAGAACAGGGACGTTGAGACCCCATTGCTCCCAATCTCCGGCCTCCTTTCCCTCCTCTGGTCATGAAGGAACAGAAGTAAACAGAGGTCTAGCTGGGTGGTCAGGAGATTGGCATCAAGGGCATGCCTGCCATCACCTGACTATGCAGCCATGGCTGGCTCACCTCACTAATTTGGTCCTCAGTTACCTTCTGTATGGAGCACAGGTTCTGACTCAAATCATTTCTAATTTTCTTACAGCTCCAAAACCTCTAAGATCCCTTTCTGTGTCCTAGATACAGAAATGAAACACCCAGACTTATGGGTCTGATTTTGGTATTTGAGGAGGGAGAAAATAAAGCATCAAGAGGCGAGGCTTCTCTACCATTAAAATCCTTTTTCTCTACTTCAGCCTCTTTCGGCCTAATTTTCACATGCATAGATACAAGGACAGAAAGAAATCTTACGGAAGTTGTCTCCAATTTGTTTGACAATTCCACTTCTTTCTGTGCTCATCGGTTTTATGGCTTATTGTTCTGTTCTCAACAAAATAAAAATAAAGGCAACTTTATTTTGAGAAGCATATGTGAACTTCGTGAAAGCTGTAAAAACACTGGCGACACCTTGGGATATCCCAAAACCAGTATTGCCAAGCCCACTCTGGAAATGTCCTAGGCCTTCTAATAAAAAGGGACTACTTATTATTCAAGGCAACACTTCCCCGAGTCAGCTCCCAGGTTCTGTCACATTGAACATCATATATCTGTCTGATTTCCACCACTCAGAGGGTACAGCTGGCCCCAGCCAAGTCCCCAGCCAAGGTTCCAGAGCTGGAATTGGGTTCTATGGAGGACACTTCCTACTAGAGACAAGATCTAAAGGGGAAACCAAGACAAACTCCAAAAAATATGAGATTCAAACCCAAGTTCCGATACCAAAGAGAGCAGAGGCAAAGAAGCTGGAAGTGCAGAGCTGGATGATAGAGAAAGCCTGAAGGAAAACTCAACTGGAATGAGTAAGAAGGAATTCTCACCACCACCAAGACAAGGGAGAAGCCTGGACAAATGGCCAGGCCCAGGCGAGGAAGGGATCAGATTATATCGCATGCTAATCAAATCAGCCCTTGCTGGAGTGCCTAATTCCGCCCCCCCACCCCCCAGTTGGGGCCAAACATGCTTTCAAGTGCCTGGGGATTCCAAGGTAATTGTTATAAATCATGATGTTATTTGCTTCTTGAGGACAGACAAGGGCTTGATACCTGATTGGGATAGGTTAGAGTCAAGAGGATTCTGGAAGGATAGTGGTTTGACCACACAATGTTCCTCCTGCACTTGCATCTCCAACTTCCCTCTATTTCCTGAGCAAAGGAGCTGTTGGAGCCTTAGGCACCAGGGTGAGTATGGGGGAAGCCTCCAGGTCTCTACGGAAGAATCTGGTGAGACTTTCTCCAGGGTGGGCCTGCTGAGAGCCTGGAGACCCAGCTTCAGAGTGCCCAGATCGGAAGCTGCTGATCCTAGCAGAGCTTGGTGTGCACAGATGCCCTACACACACACACACACACACACACACACACACACACACACACACACACATGCACACACCCCTGCAGGGGGGAGGTCTACACATGGCCCAGGTGAGGATCCAATTCTTCTTGTCCCCAAGGACAAATGAGCTAAGTCCTCCCTACTCATGGGCTTGGAAGGGCCCAAGGGGACCAGGAAGAAAAGAGGGTCTTTCTAGCGTTCAACTATGACACTGGTCCTCTGGGGAGGAGAGTCTTTGGCATCTCTCCAGAATATCTGCACTTAAGTTTCTCCAACAACCATGCCTGAGCCTCAGTGAGGAGGCAGAAACAGCAATGCAGCCAGCAGCAAAAGGAGGTGTGATCACGTTGAACGACACAGCCCTGCTCTGTAGAAGCTTAAACTCAAGGAGGAAATCAGAATCACGGCAAAAGTTGTTCGTTTCCATCAACTGTAAAAACAACCCATCATGAGAGAATCACACTCTCTTACAAGGGGCAGGAAAAGTTGCTCACAACCCGGTTCCACAAGCAAGAAATGGACATTTCCTTCTTTCTGCATGTTTTCCAGAGCAATTTTTAAAACTAAGAAAGTAAACGGAGATTTCCCCTCCTGTGGCTCCTTGTTTTTCCCAGCGTTGGACATCACTATAATGCAGGGAAGCTCGTCCCATAATAAAGGCAACAGAAATTTACACATCCAAATGAACACAGTCGATAGTGTTTAAAGGGCTAATAAATAATACCCTCTTTCTTCATCACTTGGAGATTAAACCCAAATGAGAGAGATACACAGGAGTCCTATAGAGAGAGTTCAAAATATGGCCAGCATTATTAAGCCTGAGGTTTTAGATCTGTGGCCAACAGGGCTTGCTCATAATTTATCTCCAAGGTAGCCAGACCCACCCATGCAGACCCCTCCAGGGCAGGTCTCTTTCTTCAGGGCCAAGACATCTGCAGGCTGGCAGATCTGAAAGTACAGTCCAGAAGAGGCTGAGTGCCCCCCAATCCTTCTCCCTCCTCCACCATCAGACTCAGTTATTGTTTGCCCCTGGGAGGAATGGGGTACTTGGGGCTGCGGGGAGGGGAGAGGGAGTGGCCAATAGTTATTCTAGAGGACTGCCCTTCACACAGGTACATGAAGTCGGGAGAAGGTTCCTCCTCTGCCCCAACCCAACAGCTGTCTCCTTCAAAGTGGACCCCTGGGGACATAGTCTTCCTTTGATGCTACAATTGTTAAGAACATTCTGGAGCTCCTCTCCAGGAATCCTACTCAGAGCCTGTAACTAATCTTTGAATACCTTCAGATAGAGCCAGTTTTCATCTCTGAGCATGAAACAGTCCAAAGTCATTGCAGTAAAACGGGTAGAAACTTTTTGGGTCAATACGAAGGTGACAGTGGAGAGATGAATGAGGTTTCTCGTAAGACGTATATACTGATCCTGAAGCTTGATCGATGTTTTTTAGATAATGGCAGCATCCCAGGCTTGAGGGTATGGGTACCATGGTGATACTCTCTGAAGCTAAAATTTGGACACGTGATCTGACACTTTAAGCTACTTGCAGCTTTAAGAGGCCATCTTGCAAATATAACTTAGATGCTGACATATTGGACTTTCTGACATATTCCAGTTGTTTATGAACAGAACCAGATGAAATTTTGATGGAGAACCTTTGCGCCGTCAATTCTAAACCTATAAGTGCCATGGGTGACATACTTATCAGTTGACAATTTTGAAGAGAAAAAGGTTTCATTTCACAAAATTCTGGTATATTTATGTAAAAAAAAAAATCATGCTCACTGCTTTAGAGTAAAACTTCACATGTAAACATCGGTGAGAAGTTTCAGCTGCTTGGTATTGACCCGGAAACCCAAGAAGCTGTGCCCGCTCAGCAATTAATTGGAGGAAGGGCTGAGCTGCAAATGAATAAATCATTTTTCACCTTACTTTAGTTTTAGAAGAGGAATTAATCATATTCGCTACTACATTTCCATTTCTATTGCTTTGCAATTAATTTTGTGAGATGGCCTCTTCTACAAGGCTGGAAATGGGTGACGGGATTCCAAAGGGGGAGAAGAAGGTAAGGCATTAAAAGGTAATTAGAAGTTAGACACCCAGGAGCCAAGGGCACATTCAGCAGCCACTCCTGGGGAAACCCTGGCGGTCTGGGGAGCTTGCCCCTTCCTGTGGGAGAGAAAAGCTGGCATGGGGATCGGAGGAAGAGAGAACGGATTGAGCGTGGGGGAAAGCAGGCGGGGCTGTTTCTGATGATCAGAAAGAAATGAGAGTTTTTCTTTCTACCTCCTCATAAGCAGGTCCGAGGGGAAGAAGGGATAAGGGAAGTAGGGCGGCGGGAAGCCCAAATGAATGATACCTCTTAAGAAATCTTGAGACATATGGGACTTACTCCCATCAGCGCATGCTGACATTTCCGGAATGGCCTCCAGCACCGCCTGGCCTGGTGGTTCCCAGCTGCGTTGCTGTTCGGGGTGGGGACACAGAGGCCCCCAGGGGCGCATCACCACAGCACACTGCTCCTCTGTGGCATCCTGGAGGGCTCCTGTGAGAACCTCAGACTGTTCACCTCTGCTTGGGAGATGTTTTGACTGCTGTCCAGAAGACAGGAACAGCTGGGCTGTTCAAGTCAACAGGCTCCGACTTCCACGCCGGCCAGATTGTGTCATAATTAGAAATGTGAAACACGCCTTCACTGCTTACGCTTCCAAGGCAGGGCAAGGCCTGTTTGTGTTTCCCCCAAACCCCGCGAAGGGCCAGTCTCAGTCTTGAGTAAATGCTTCAGCCCCGTTGAGGGGGTGAGGGGGCCAGGGCTCCTGTCAGTTCCCTGTGAAATGACTGGGCTCAGCAGCCCAGTCGGGGGAGGGAAGCATATAGGGCACAGAAGGATGAAGGAGAGGCTAGGACCAAAAAGACGCCATCTTCACCCTATGAGCCTACGCTCGAAATGTCCTCACCAATCCCCTCCACCTGCCTATGAAAATCCAGGAACCCTACTGGAGATCAGTCCAGGAACCCTACTTCTCCATAATAATTTGGCTGAGCCTAACAACAGGAAGTATTAATAATTTGTATTCTTTATTGACAAGCATCATGCAGACTCAGTACAATGGACCAGGCCCCACACCCAGACTGAGATCTGACCCTGGGCCAGCAGATAGAGGCTTTCATGCATATTTGAGCATTGCAACCCTTTTCCCCAGTGAAATCTTACACAGAACCTGATATGGAAAAATAGTGGATAAAGGTGGTTGCAGATTGGTCCCAGGGCCTCATCTACCTGGTTCTCCTCCTTAGTCCTCTTCCCAACTCATTCTCTCTCGACCCACCCCTAACCCCAGCCCCTGAGGCACCCTGGGTGAGGAACAGTTTGAGAACTACAGCTGCAGAGCAGCAGGGGAGGCTGTGGGGGGTGGGAGGGGACAGACAAGGGTGTGGAACAGGAAATCTGCACAGGGCCTCTTGAAGTGAGCTGCATTCCTGTTAGAGAGTGAATCATGGGCCCAGAGATCAGAATGAAGCCCACACAGGCCCTGTCACCATGTCCAGCATTCACAGTTTTCAAATATTCAAACACCAAGATTTTGAAGGATCTTTGAATTTTCTCTTCATTTTTTTCCCACAAATGTCAACAAACTCTGCTTTTGCTGAGTGAAGAGTCTGGCTTTGCTTTTCCTGATGAAAAACAAAAGAGGTGAAGTGAGGGAGAAGGTGAGGGGAAAAAAAAAAAAAAGACGATAAAGGAGAAGGATTCTTAAGTGTCCTGAAGGAGGAACCAGAATGTGGAGAAGAAGATGGAGGCCAAGGGGCTTGTAGAGTCACAACCGAACAACCCCTCTCATGTTGGACTGTTCAGTCAGACCCTTCATGGTACTGAGGATCCAAGACAGTGGATGGAGTCAGGTTAGGTCATAAAGCCAAATACTTCAAAAATTGATTACAACCAGAGCTCAGTTTCTGATGCCTGTTTTTGACATGGGGAAGACATGTTTTTAAAGAGGAAAGGCAGCTCTCACAGACTAAGGTAACAGAGTCCATAGACATGAATTAATTCTATCAGCAAGCATTTATGATCCCCTACTACGGTCCTTCACTGCCCTGAGTGCTGGAGAATCGAGATGAAGGAGGCACAGTCCTACCCTCTAAGAGTCCAGAGCCGGTGAGTGACACAGACAGTGAACAACAACAATACAAACCAGGAAGTGTCATGACTGCGCTGTGTGTAGGTCACTGTGGGGGTGTCAGCAGAACCGGATTCATAATTTATGGGCCTCGGTGCAAAATAAAAATGCAGGGCCCCTTGGTAAAAAATAAATCATTGAAAATTTTAGATGGTGAGAGCAGAACATTAAAGAAAATGCAGGGACCTTCTGGGCATGGGGCCCTGTGTGACAACTGCACAGGTCAAACATCTGAGAAGCCAGCCCTGAGTGTCACAGAGGAGGCACTTCTACAGCCAAGTATGAAAAGACAAAGACAAAGAAGTCACCAGCAGATAGAAGGGGAAGAGCATTCCAGAAAAAGATAACAGCATGTCTGAAGGCATGAGAGGTGGAAGCACACGTTATATTTGAGAAATTGAAACAAGTTCAGTTAGGCCAAGGTATGAGATATGGGTGGGGGAGTAACAAGAAATGAGGCTGGAAAGGAAGCAGACCCCAAGCATCACGATTCTTTTAAACCATATGAGGCAGCTATCTTTCGGGTATTGGTGAATCACTGATGCTGCCCAGGGACATGATCTAACGAGTAATTTACAAAAAAAATCCTGGGTAATTTACAAAAAAAATCCTGACCAGTTAGCTCAGTTGGTTACAGCATGGTGCTGATAACACCAAGGTTGCCGGTTCAATCCCCACATGGGCCACTATGAGCTGCACCCTTCTTACAAGAGTCAATTATGCCATTGTAGCATGAAAGCAATGTGTAACCCATGACCATGGCTGTTCCCCAATTTAAAAAGAAATGTGTATCCATTTAAAAATAAAAACACCTGGGCAGGAGATAGGAGTTAGGACTGGAGGGAGTGAGCCTGGAGCTAGACCCAAGTTAGGAGGTTAATGCAATAATCCAGGCAGGAATCAAAGAGGAAGTAACCAGAAGGCACCCAAATATTGAAGACAGAGTTCCTGGCTGGAGATGGCGATGGAGGACTCATCCATGCACAGGGGCAATTGAACTCTTGAGTGATGACACGGATACCTAGAGTGAGAATGAGAGTGGGCACCAAAAACAAACATGCAGTTGGAAGGGACTTCAAAGAAAGGATTTTCAGTTAAGAGGATAATCAAAAGAGCAAATCCATTCTTCAAGAGACAACAGAGTGTCAGGGAGGAGGAAGTGGTCAATTTGTAAAACAATCCAAGAGTAAGATAAGGACTATATAGCATCTGAGATAGCCGAGGGGAGCGGCAGGGGGCATAAACCCAAAGGTGTGGTCTGTGGTGGTTTCCTGGACAACGGCAGCTAGAAGAACCCAAGGACAATGGAAAGATCTGGCTGTGCATCTCCACCTGCTTGGTGGCTGGGCCCATGCCCCACCCCAGGTTCTCTAAGGGACTAGAGCAGCCTGAATCATTGGTTTTCCTTAGAGCTGGAGCAAAGAATCTCTTCCTCCCATCTGCTCCCTCATGGTTGCCATGTGCCTCTGCAAGAGGCCACACCTGAACTTGAGGAGTAATTGAGGTGTGCATCTGGCCCATGGTCACCCTCCCTCATCCTCACAGACACTGACCCAGTCACTCACCCCACTGCCAGCCATGCCCTGGCCCCTGCAGCTGCCCATGCTGTTTGCACTGAGGTTACACTACTGCCACCAACCTTGAAACTCTCTCATGAGGCCCCAAACAGGAAGACTTCCTCCATCCTGCTTGTTAGAATTCAACAGTACTTTTATTTTACTTACTCTCCTAGCATAATAAATAGCTTATCGGACTTAGAACTTCGTACAAGTTTCCCATAAGGACCTGCTCAGGTATCAACGAGCATCACAGGTAAAAACCACCTTGCTCCCACGGCCCTCAGGCAGTAGACGGAGTCCTTCTGAGCCTCAAAGAGCTCCTGCCACATTAGGCACATGGCCTAGAAGATCAGCAATCCACACAGAGCTTCCTTTTATTGAGTTCCTACTGTGTGCTTCATGCTTCACATCTATTATCTCATTTCCTTCCCAATTCAAGCCACTGAGGTAGGTGACAGTATTGTCCCATTTCCCAGAGAAGGTAAGCCAGACCGGCCAATGGCTGTATGGTGGTGCAAGGGGTGTCCAGGTCCTCCCCACTGTGCCTGGATGGAGAGGCCCTTACACAACCTTTTGTCCTTTCCAATACCTCAGGCAATAATAGACTTCTGGGCTTGTCTTTCTCCAAAGATAGCAGAGTAAGGAGAATCAATAAATGGGACCTCCTCCCATTCTTGGCTTCAATCCACTGGCTACCAGATTGTGGGAAGGCGGTGGGACAGGCCGAACTGGCCATGCTCCAAGGCGTCCGAACAAGGTGTCCCTTCTGACCTTGAAACAGCCAGAGAGTATGCTCATTCCCAGGCGAGCTACACACACACACACACACACACACACACACACACAC
>NW_017731356.1:7545055-7560033 GCF_001890085.2 Hipposideros armiger
GGGGCCCTCTGGCGTCCCAAGCCAGTTCTTAACCATCGTGCCACTCGGCCGGCCCAGCAAGATTATTTTTGATAGACTGGAGAAAGAGGGAAATTCATAAACTGTCAATTTAATACATTTTGTCCCCTCACATAGGAATACGTCCTAGCACTATATCTCACACAATATATTGCTTAATAAAATGATGGATTATAAAACAGTCAGTAGGAAAAGTACTTGTAAATGAAATGCTCCTGTCATAATCATCACCACATTCCTGTGTGTGGTATCCCTAATATGTGCTATCCCTAGTATGTGGTATCTCAGAGTCTCCAACCGGTCCTCATTTACTGAACAATCTAAGGCTCTGAGGACCTCAAAAGGAGCCCTCATTTTAGCCCAGAATTTACTCTGAGTCCACGCTACCATTGTTTATCCCATATATACTCGTGCCTACAGTCGAGCGGAATAATGTTTTGAAATATTATTCTATGTATCTTTCATTCCCAGTCATTTGGTAGCTTGTGTTGCCCACCAGTCCTCTACCCTCAATGTCTGAGTGATCCGTGGCGTGGTGCAGTGGGAGAGAACAAGGAAATTAAGTTCTCCAAGAGGAAGGAGATATTCAAGTTCAACTTTTTAAACTCACAGAAACGATAACAACCTTGAGAGCCCTGGTTTTCTAGTGTGAGAACCAGGCACTCGAGAAAATGAAAGAGCCTTTGTGAGCTCCTTGGAGTAGGCAGGATGGAAGATAGGAAATGGGGACAGTTTACCTCCACTGGAGGAGGAGAAATTTAAGGAGAATCACAGAGAAGACAGGTACACGAAGGTGGACGCCCTGAGAGGACCCGGCTTGTCCCTTCCAGGGCACCTCTCCCGGGGATCGCTTCCAGAATTCCAAGTGGGAGAAAGTACCATGGTCAGGTGGGAGTATCTTCCCTCAGCCCCTCACCTTCCTACTCACCATGTGTGCATGCGCGTGCACATGCGCGCACACACACACGCACACACGCACGCACGCGCGCGCGCGCACACACACACACACACACACACACACACACACACACTTCAGTGCTGGAAATTTCAGTGCATGACTGTAGCTAGCAAGAACTGAGTCAAGACACCAGTTGGTTAGGCAGCAAGCCTGGTCACTTGGACTGAAGCAAGAGGATAGACCACCCATTACACCAGCTGCAGATATGAAGGCAACCAATGCAGTGAGAACAGAGGGCAATGGCCCCAAACTAGGAGGCAACCACCCCAGAGGCCAGCCAGGACCGGAAGCCAGGATGCAAACCAGACAAGAATCTTTCCATCTCAAGACTGGACTTTGGATGGTGAGCCAACAATACAGTCTACAGATGTCATAGTACAACATGATACACCTGAAATTCATATAAAGTCACTAACGAATGTTACCCCAATAAACTTAATTTAACAAAAGAGCCTTCCCCTCTCTTGTTGCCATGGGTCCATAGCTTCTTCCTGCCTGCCATCCAGGTAGGAGAGGACAGAACACTTGAGAGGGGACAATGGTCCTGAAGCAAAGTTTGAATTTTGAAATAACTGAGTTTTAATTGTCTGAGTAGTTAGTGAAAAGAGGCTACAAATCAAGCCAGAATTTGACTAAGCTACCTCTAATTGTCAAGAATAAATCTTTCCACAATAGTGAAAAATGGTGGCTAGTGACAGTTACAGAAATACATCATATTTTGCACATCTAGGTTATGACGAAGCTTCAAACCCACTACACGTCTTCGTTTTGGGCACCAGAAAGAGCAGAACAGATGACGCCTCTGTTTCCCATGGAGCTGATAGTCCAGCAGTCAGGAAACAGACAATCCACTCTGATCACAGGACAGCAGTTGTGCTTGGTGCTATGAAGGGAAAGTGCAGGGAAGAAAGAGAGGAAGACCCTGGGCATTCCTGCCTGCTCATCCCAACGCTGGAAATTCAGCACCCACAAATGAATCCTATTGGTTAATCATTGCCTTCTCTTTTAAACGCAAAGTCCTGTGGGAGGAGTTACTCATGAAGTTGCGAACTTTTCCATTTTGAGAGTTTAATAACTCTCATTCTGTTCAAAGGATCAAAAAGCAAGACAGCTCCAAAAGTCTACTGGGGAAAGGGGGGGTGGGGGGGGAGCCTGCAGGGGGGAGTGTGCAGCGGGGAGCACACAGCAGGGAGCACGCAGTGGGGAGGACACACTGGGGAGCACGAAGGGATGAAATTTCCCATGACAAACCTGGCTGGTGATCTTGCCCAGGGTTGCTCTGCCTTCCACAAGGGCATGTGGATCCCAGCGCAGTTTACAGTGGTCCTGTGCACCTGATCTGACGCCTTGTGAGCCAGGGTGGTATAGAGAGCACGTAGCTGTCAGGACAGCTCTGACTCCTGGAAACAAGCCTAGGCTCTTTCCTAAACTCGAGAGGCCTCGGCTCTTATCTTACCTCCCAGTGGGAAGCAGGCTCCTTCTTCTAGTGAGGACAGGAGACCCAGTTAGCCAGAAATCCCTCTTCCTTCCACGAAGGGCAGGGCATTGTGGTTAAATTGCTCTGAAGTCCAGCAGAACTCAGACTTGGCCACTTATGAAATGAGGGGCTTTGGGCGAGTTACTTGACCTCTCTGAATCTTCCACTGGGATTGCTGTGAGATCAAATGAGACACTATGCCACATGCTTCCCACAGCGACCTGCTCCATTTCAGAGAGAGGCAGTGGTGTGACAGCCAGCCGCAGCCACTTAGGCAGGGCTGGGCTGTCTGTGCAGGTGCTTCCCAGCATCCACATCACCTGGGTGCTTCTTAGACCTGCAATTCTCAGGCCCCACCACAGACCCACAGAATCAGAATCTCCGGGAAGTTTTAGCAAACTTTCCAGGCGACTGTTATGCACACTCAGGTTTGAGACGCACAACTCTGTGTAATCACAGACACACCTGAAGTCATAAGCAGAGTGTCTTAGGCAAGTCTTGTCTCCGCCAGGAGCAGTGATACCTGTCTCACATATCTTCTAAGATTGATGAGAGCATCCAACAACATGCCCGAAAGGGCTTGGCAACATATCGAGCTATGTGGAAGGGGAAGACAGCGTGAGTCCTGCCCCTGCGTTTGTAACGGGNCACACACACACACACACACATACACACACACTCACACACACACTCACACACACTCACACACACACTCACACACTCACACACATAAACACACACACTCACACACACGCATGCACGCACGCACGCATGCGTGCACATACACACAACCTCCTTCTCACTTAGTAAAACTCATTTCCCCTGCACAGAGATAAACCACAGATGGGACCCACATTGCACTTAAAAATGCGAGCCAGTCCTCCGCACCCGTTCTGGCTTATTTACAGCTGGCATTGTTTCTGGCTTGGCCTCCATCCATTCCGACAGGCTGATCCCCAGGCCATATCTGTTGGCTAAATATTTTTTATATCAGCCTTTCTTCTGGAGACGATGAGGCCCAGACAAGTTAAGTAATATGCCCATGGACCCTCAGCTGTTAAATGGCAGAGCCGACATTCATAACCAGCTCTATCTAACTCAACGCTGTTAGTCCCTGTTCCCAATCTCCACACATCAAGACTCCCCCTGCCAGAATGCCTACCGGGTTTCCACGTAGATAGACCCAAGCAATCCATCCAAACATGCTTGATGTCCCACAATGGAAATACAAAGCTGAATCTTTTTGGCACTTGGCTACGCACAGTAAGAAATAACTCTAGAAAAAGGCAAATGGTGAATCCCATTTTCGCAAATCTCATAAATTTCAGATGAGCCATCTAATTGAGTAGATGAGTCAAGCCTTTTCTATTCCCTGAACTGGGTTACTACTTCCTGGGAAATGCCCAGAAATCAACATGCTTTCAGTTTCCAGGCCTTTACTGATGTGATTGAATGCTTTCCAAGTCCTCGGCTTGTTAGCAGGTGACCCTCATGAGTTTAGGGCAGTGGACCAGCCTATACCATATCCAGGAGAGAGGAGATACTGAACTGAAACAGATGCAAATCACCAACCTCCGTTCCCCTGTGCAAAAATGTCCAGGAAGCAATAAGCAAATCACTGGTGGCACAGCAACATTGCCACGCCAGCAGTCGCAGGGCAGAGGGGACGGGAGCTACGAATGCTGTGCTTCCCACACTCCCCTGCCTCCCCAACCCACTAGGGCAGTGGTTCTCAACGTGTGATCTGCAAACTGTATCAGTGTGCTAACAAGCCCAGACCCCGGTTCTGATGTGGACCAACATCTAAGAGCCACTGCACCAGAGGTCTGCAGGGATTCAAAACTGTGAGAATCTGTCCCTTTGCCTAAGAGAAATTAGGCACCTTAAAGAGACGCATGCCTAAAAAGGAGGTGATGTGGGGAAAGTATGAACTTCAGAGTCAGGCGAACATAGAATCGTATCTCAGCTCAGCCACTTACTAACCATGGGACCTTGAGCATGTCACTTAACGTTTCTAAGAATTAGTTTCATCATCTGTAAAATGGAAATCATAAAGCCTAGCACAGTGCCGGGCATACAGAAGGTGCTAAGTAACAAGTGACTGTTATGACGAGGCTGCATGCCAATCAGCAGCTGAATACAACAGCCAATAGCCATTGAGTATCTTTCTCTCCCCTATGCCTAGGGGAGAGAACAGGGAGCATCCGCACAAGGGGAGTGACAGCCCCCCTGGAGGGGTGGGCAGACTCCCCCACTCCACCTGGAGAGCCAGATGGGGGAGGCTCTAACTGCGATGAAGGGCTGTGTGTGAGAATAACGGGATCTGATCAGAGATCAGCTGGGGAGCAACAGATCGAAGGCCAGAGCCAGATCTTCAGGGACAGAATGTCACCAAGGAAAAGCTGTCTCGCTCCTTCATGCCAACATTCCCCTAAGGCACCATTCCTTTGAAAAAACTTCAAGTCCCAAGCGAAAGTGCAATGCAAAACTAATCAGCCCTTTAAGTGTGAGCCTGTTGTCATCACAGAGCAGAGCAGGTCTTTAAAAACCAAACAATGTCCAGCTCACACCTTCCTGGGAGAGAATGGATGGAGGAGAGTCCAGGGAGCAAAGGATCAGGGCAGCGTGGACACCTGACCCAAAGTCAGAAGGAAGGGGTGAGGGCAATGTAAGGCAAAGCAGAGCTTCTCAACTTTAAGGTGTGTACAATCCCTCATGAAAGTGCAGATTCTAATTCGGCAAAACCAGGCGGCAGCCTGAGACTCCACGTTTCTCCAAGCTCCCAGGAGACACTGACACCACACTTCCAGCAGCCCCTTTTGGACCGTAATACAAATGTTTAACGTAGGGTTAAAAGCCTGGATTACAATCCTGGTGCCGACCCAGCTTGTGTGGCACAGAGGCCTTGAGAAAGTCACTTAACCTCCCTGAACCTGGTTCCTCATCTGTAAAATGGNAGATTCGAGAATGTGGCGGGGAGGGGGCTAAGGTGCACACTTCGCATTTCTAGGCAGTTTCCTTGAATCTTTATTCGTAGGGTTCAATGACAGGGCATTGTCTCTGCTGACACTCTCAGCTCAGAGATGCGACAGGTGGGGTAACCACAGGGAAGACACAAGAGATGGAGCAGAAAATACAGGCCCGACAGACCTCTTTGTCACTGCCTGTCTCCGTTTGGGCCGCCACGGTCAAGAAGGACATTGTTCTCAGTGAGAATGTGTTTATTTTGTTTCTGTTTGGCGAAGGGCTGTGTTCTTTCATTTTCCTGTAGCTTTCCAAGTTCATGGCAGAAAGATCAAGACCCAGCTGTAATGCTGAGAAATGCCCCAGAGCTGCACTCTAGCAGACCCATAAACATATCTTTTAAGTTCATGAACTCTAGGAAGATCTTCTTTCTCACTTAGGTATCATCAAGTAAAATGAACTGGATAAAGAAGCAATTCATTTAAATAATATCTTGCAAAGAAAGGATGGTGTGCTAGATCATATTATTGTTTTCAGTTGTTCACTCTTCTTTTCAGGAAGAGAAATACGCATTCCCGTCTATTACCAAGAGATTTACAGAAGCACCCTAGGAGAGGAGTACATTTCCTGCCCCATTGACCACAGGCCGCATGAGACTTGCTCTGGCCAAATGAATGTGAACCAACGTGACATATTCCCCGTTCTACATAAGAACCATTATGTGATTCAGCCATGTCTCTTTTTCATTTTCCATAAGAACGGTTATCCCAAATGGCTGCCATTTCTTCAAACTAGATACTAAAAGGAAGAAGATATTTGGAAAAAGGAGGATCTCCATTGCAGCCCACAGCCAATATGAAATGTAACGGAGAAATGAACTTGTATTATAAGCCACTGAGATGTAGGGTGGCTTGTTAGTGCTGTATAACCTAATGAAAAGTGACAAATACCAGGGGTGAACCTATCCACACGAGGCTCCATGAAACAGGCGTATGGGGCTTTAACGTATAACACTGCCAACCAGAATGGGAGCTGTGGACAAACGCCTAAGGGAAAAGGGGGCATTTGTTCTCCCCAAAGTTCGGAGCAATGACACAGTTTCCTGGCTTTCATTCACTGCGCAAAATTGCTCCGATTTCGCACACAAAAGACTTGATCATCATCTCTCTGCTAGGGGAGAGACACTGGTAGGGTTCCCAAATTCCCTAAATTGACATTATTCAATTGGAGCCTAACACTGAAGAAATCTAGGAAATAAAACTGAGCTAGCTGATTTCATTCTTTACATTTTTTTTCATTTCCAAACTTGACCATTTCTATCTGTAAAACACCAAGGCAGTCAACCATCTGCCACTTAAGTTTCTGCAGCAGCATTTAAAGCAGACGATGCTTTTTGCCTGAGGACAGTTATCTTCCTTCTGGTGTTAGCTTATCCAAGAAAGACAGAGTTCTTATATTATCCAGAGGAAGACATTGCTAGAAGGGTTTCTACAGATGATGCGAGCTTGCTTTTTTAGAGACGAGAAAATTAAAGATGTCGTGTGACTCATACATAGCAGCTGGCACATAATAGGTACTCAATAAATAGCCACTGAATAAAGGGATGCATTGGAAATTGAATAAATGAAAGCTCACCTCAACTGCTGATGGCAGGACTGGTCCTACCTAATTAGACTTTGTATACCATGTCACATGCACTTTTCACTAGGGTGAACTGTATTTTACCATTCGTTCATTGGTTCATTCAATATCCACATTGTATTGAGCTGCTCCTATGTGCTACATATAATCGTGGACACGGGGGACATAGCTGGTTTGGACAGGTCACAGCCTCTGCCCGCACAAGACTCCTAGTCTAATCTGAGCCCCGCACCACTCTGACTTCCTCACCAATACCACCTGCATATTCTATTTCTTTAATTCTTCATTTCCCCTCCCCTTTGCAAAGGAAAAGTTACTACTGATACGCTAGAAGTTTTGAAGTAATGACTGCCACACATTTGGGCCTCTGTATTCCTACACATTCTTTAAAAATTATTGAAGCACCCAAAGGGCTCTTGTTTAATACAGCCTCTTTTCAGTTCCATAAGAACGGTTAATAATAACAATATATACCCTATTCGAAATTACAAATAGGAAATGTTTTAAATATTTATTTATTCATTCATTTTTTAAATGTAATTAACCCACACCATGTTAACATAATAACATTTTTAAATTATATTTTTCAAATAATACAATTTTAGTGAAGAGGATAGCATTGTTTTACATGTTTTCAAGTATTGTTAATGCCTGACTTAAAGAAAATAACTAGATTCTCCTATCTGCTTCTGCAGTTGGCCTCTTGCAATATCACATCATGCAGCCTCTAGAAAACTCCACTGTACATCATGAGAATATGGGAGTCGAAAAAGCAAATAATGTTAATATGATTTTGGACATAGTTTTGATCTCATGGACCCTCTGATAGGTCTTAAGGACCTCCCCAAGACCTCTGGACCACACTTAGAGGACCACTGCTCTAAATAGAACTTAATCTTCCCTTGAAATGGAAAAAAAAAAGCAGGGAAATTAAGATGTTATAAGGAAAAGGGAAGTGCTAATAACTGGCTGTGTCAAACCTCTGAACAGGTACCCATTCAGGATGTAGAGCGTCAAGCTGGGAACTAGTCTCCCTCCATAACTACTTCCTTAAGATTTTAAGGCTGGACAGCAGCTCCTCTGGAACTTCTAATACTTTTTTCCATCAGGCCCGATGAAATTTAAGGCAGGGTCATTGCTACACCAGTGTGTATGTGTACCCTCAATTAATCCTATTTCATCCTCTTAAGGACCAAATGACTCACAAGGGTAAAGGAAGTTGGCTTAATGGAAAAGATACAATCAATTACCCATATACACATCAATTCCATGTTGAATAAATACTGTCACCTTTACATTAGTGAAGACAAGAATACTATACCTCCAAAAATATTGCTAAGCCTATGAAACCTGTCTTTTGTGTATGTATTAATCAAAGGGTAACCCCTGTGTACCAAAGAGCATTTGTGAGAAATTATAAAAATACATAAAATACAGAATAATAAAAACAAAAACTCAAAGAAATAATCAACCTCTAACAGTAATGAAGCCAGGGAGTGACAGTGGACAGGAATGCAAGATGAAAAGACCTGCACAACTGTTGAGATCATTTAAATTTGATACCCAGTTCCTTTTAACCCCAGCCAAGGCAGAAACACAATTAGCTACAAGATAATAACATGCAAACTTTATCTAACATAGCTTCACTGGCACTGAACCTGTAAGTCCTCATACAGGGGGCAGCAAGTGGCATAGAGAAAACTATAGTATTTCTTATAACTTCCCTCAATGCAAGCTGAGGGCCTAGCAGCAAGGCCTCTAGGCCACAAATTTAATATCTGTAATATATTGAGGGTTTCGTGATTCTCGGTCATTTCAAAACTACTTGGACAAAGATTTTGGATGACTTTTCACCTGCAATGATNCCTCCTACTGCTCTAGGATTGCAAGAATATTGACCCAGCATTTCCTGCGTGTTCCCTTGGAAAAACAAGCTAACTCTTGACAGCTAAAACTGCTACCCTGTGTATCATCTGATGCCTGCAGCTCAGACCCGACAGCTACTCCACCTGGTTTCTGGCCCAGAACGTGGGGCTCTGTGCCTCAGGAGCTTTCTGCTCATGGTGCATTGTTTCAAGGCCCCAAGGATTTGAATCAAGACCAGTGGGGAGAAGCTACAAAGAGCAGTATTCCTGCCCAAATAAGGAAGAACTTGGCCCCTGTCAGAGCTGCCCAAACGTGGCATGAACTTCCCTCGTGGGTGTGGAGTAAGTTTCCCCATCTCAGGGCGTGGTTACTCACAGGCCAGTGACCCTCCACGGCGCTATTTTATAATTCCCCTTTCTACTCACCTCTCCCAGTGGCCAGATGCTCTGCCTGCCACCTGAGGGGTCTTCTTCAAAACATCTCTTAGGTCCCTTCTTTCATTCAGTCAATATGTGCTCAGCACCTATCATGTGTCAGGCGCTGTCCTAGACAGGACAAAGGGCCTTGCACTTCAGGAGCCTGCATCCTAATGAGCATATTAGACTGGGGGAGTAGGGAAGGCCTCCCTGAACAGGTGATATTTTCAACTGAGATATAAATCTAAACAAAAAGGAGCCAGCCACGGGACACCCAAGTGGTCAATCATTTCAGGCCAAATGGTGGCGAGGCAGGTCCTAACGCAGGACTCCTAGAGCACAGGGAGTGGGGCAAGTGGCAAGAAGACAGGAAGGAGAAAGGGGCGGAGAGGGAGGGACCAGATCAGGTCCGGAAGGCTTTGTGAGCCGGTGTAAGGAGTTAGGATGTTTCTCCTTTCTCCGCTTCAGCATGCAAACATGCCTGCGAATCATAAGCACCTCAGAGTTTCTTTGCTGAGCACCTACTTCCTGCTACAAGCCTGGGCTCCAGCGCCCTGTCCTCCAATCCAGCTGCTGCTGCTTCCTGGACACACTCCAGTGTGGCCCTGGCTTTCAGCATCCTTCTGCACCCAGCATCACTGAAAGCCTCCGATTGGACAGCTGATTGCTCACCTTCTGATACTCCACTGGCTGATTACAAAACCAAAGTCTTTTTTTCTTTTTTCTTTTTTTCTTTTTTGTTTTTCTTCTGTCTTTTTCATGTGACAAAACACAGGTGCATATTGGATATAGGTCTAAATACACCTGAGGAACAGCAAACCCAATCTGCGTGAAGAGCCAACTTAACACAGTGATCAAAGCACAGGCTCTGGAGCCCAGATGTCTGAGTTTCAATGCAGGTTCCTACTCACTTATCAGCTCTGTGAACTTGGGCAAGCCACTCATCTCTCGGAGCCTCAGTTTCGCCATATGTAAAATGGGGATAATGATAGTCCCTGCTTAATGAGATGGTGAATAGGGACTAATACTTCAGAACTATAGAACTCAGAACAGAGGCTGGCACTTAGGGAGTGCTTAATAAGCCTAAAGCCTTATTTGGCCTAGACTTTGGCCTTTTGCGAGTTTTAGCATTTGTTCAACACTGAACTAATATTTGTTGAGCATCTACTATGTGCCAGGCACTCTGCTAGGTATGTTTTCATGGAAAGAGGTTTGGGCTAGAAGTCAAAGACCTGGTTTTTGGTCTTAGTTTTACAATGAGTTGGGTGACCAAGGGCCACCAGCCTCACCATCTTGGGTCCTGGGGTTTCTTCCCCACCAAGGCACACACTGGGACAGAGTGACTTCCAGGGGCCCTTCTGGTCCTGACCTGCACTAAGTGACTATCCTGGGGAGAACATAGCCTGCAGTCCTCCCAAGATGGGGCTGACCCCTCCGGCCACTCATGTCCACTGAGTCCCACTGTGTGAGCACACACCCTGGAGAGAAGCAGCCCGATCATTGCCTTGCGCTCGCCATAAAATATTGATTAGGGAATTTAAAATTTCGAAATGATTTAGGAGCTCCGAGATGGGGACGTAATGTGCTGTGCCCAGCTGCGTTATGAGCCATCTATCTCCTGTCAGCAAGCAGCAAGGAACTGACAGAATCAATACAAACGTGTCTGAAGACAGGCTTATCTCATTTCCTCTCCCCCCACCCCACCCCCCGGGGCTATGGCTAGAGTCGGTCAGCCCTGGGAGACCAGCACCAAAGCCGGGGCTCGGACACCCATCTGCCAGGTACAGGGAGGCAGGAGTCTAACGCATCAGGAAAATGAACAAATCCAGAACTTCCATTCTCTTCTTTCCCTGTCTAAGAGTTTAAATAGGACCTTCCAGGCTGCGGTCTCAAAGGGAAAGAATAATAATAGCTACCTCATATTTAGCACCTGAGGGGTCCCAAGAATCTTATAAGAATCACCATGACTTCTCAGAGCCTCCAGTTTCCTTATCTGGGAAAGGACCAAGAACAATGACACCTTCTTGCAGGGTTGACATAAGACTAAAGCAAACACACTGTGAATGCCCTTAATGCCATGGACCTGTACACTTAAAAATGGTTAAAATGGCAAATTTCATGTGATTTTTTTGTTACAATAAAAAAATAGTAAATAACAAGCTTAAAGCGAACTACATTGCTCAGTATAATAAGGGTTCTCCATAAATGGCAGCTGCTGAGAAGACTGGGGTGCAAAGAGGAACAAGTGACACGTCCAAGGCAACACGCTTCAAAGCAGCTGAGCTGGCATTTGCACCCAGGTCTGCCTGGCACTGACAGGGGAGCACTGGCCTACGGCGTGTCGACGAAGAACAGGTGTGCAGCAAGAAGTTCATCTTTGTTGGCCAGGTGTGCCTGCATTCTGACCAGCAATCCAGGTTCAAGGCTAGCATTACTCAGTGAGGTTAAAGAGATGTCACTCCCTGGGAATGGCTTGGCGCCTTTCTGCCTCACACACCGTTCTACGCACCTCGAGCATTTATTCAACACGCTGAAAATCTTGAATAGGAATTTAATCTTTGTAGCTAAACAATGGTGTGTTGCAGCAGGCAAATGGAATTACGTGTTTAATCTTACCCTCGCACGCCTACTCAGCTTACGGCTGCTGGCTAACCCCAGGAGTAGCGTGACATTTCAGGATTTACGATACTAGGGAACGCTATTAAGATTTACTTACTACATCAAGAAAAAGCCCATTTGTAGGTCTTTTTAACCTGGGACTTTTCCGTGATACATTTATCGTCCTAATGAGCTATATGCTAAAGCCACTTTTATCCAAAGTTCTGATGACCCCCCCCCCTCACAGTACAGGGTATACAGAACTACCCCCCTTTTCTCTCACTTCAAGCTCCAAATCCTAGAATCTTAGGGCATCCTTTGCTTGGTCATAATCTACCTTTGATTCAACCCCTTCCAGCAGTCTGTCATTTCTTTTCTCCATTGATCACATGCATTCATTCAAAAAAGCATTTGTTGGGCAGCTACTACCTGCCCAGCAGATGTGGTCCATTGGGAGAGAGAATTAAGACCAGAGTCCGCGCCCTCAGAGGACTCATCATCTATCAGAAAAGACAAGCCTGACAATAAAAGAGGACAATACAGTGTGAGAAGTGGTGGGGTTCAGGGGTGCCAGTGGCGGGAAGAGTTCATCCTCCTGGAGGGTCAGGAGCAACATCAAACGTTTGAGGTACATCTGCATTCTATTATAAGTAGCGGGACCCGAGTGAACTGAGTGGGGGAAAGCATCCCAGGAATGGCACCTGGGCAGTGGCGTGGAGAGTGCAGGAGGGCTGATTAGGTAACTGAGTGTAGTTTGACAAAGCGAAAGCCCAGGGTGCAGGTAGGGATGGTGGGGGGGGGGCTGGGGGGGCACATACAGCTGCTGAGGTTGTCAGCAGCTGGATCTGGGGGCCTAGCAGGTCTTGCTAGAGGATTCTGAACTTTATCGTAACACTCATCATCAGCTGCCATTTATTAAGACACTGTGTTGGGCACTTTACATGTTTTATCTCCTTTTACCCTCACATCCATCCCCAAAAAGTAGATATTATGATCCCATTTTTCAGGTAATTAAACTGTGGCTCGAAGAGGCAGGCACTGGACCATAATATCTACAGGGTGGTCATATGGTTTAGTTTATTCCATAAAAAGTTACTCAAGTAGAGAACAGAGTATCGGAGTGTAAATGTGAAGGCAGAGAAACCATTAGGAGGCTAATATAAAAGTCCAGGTGCAAAAAAAGTTAATGATGTAAAATGAAGCAGAAGCAGAGAGATTCGAGAATGTGGCGGGGAGGGGGCTAAGGTGCACACTTCGCATTTCTAGGCAGTTTCCTTGAATCTTTATTCGTAGGGTTCAATGACAGGGCATTGTCTCTGCTGACACTCTCAGCTCAGAGATGCGACAGGTGGGGTAACCACAGGGAAGACACAAGAGATGGAGCAGAAAATACAGGCCCGACAGACCTCTTTGTCACTGCCTGTCTCCGTTTGGGCCGCCACGGTCAAGAAGGACATTGTTCTCAGTGAGAATGTGTTTATTTTGTTTCTGTTTGGCGAAGGGCTGTGTTCTTTCATTTTCCTGTAGCTTTCCAAGTTCATGGCAGAAAGATCAAGACCCAGCTGTAATGCTGAGAAATGCCCCAGAGCTGCACTCTAGCAGACCCATAAACATATCTTTTAAGTTCATGAACTCTAGGAAGATCTTCTTTCTCACTTAGGTATCATCAAGTAAAATGAACTGGATAAAGAAGCAATTCATTTAAATAATATCTTGCAAAGAAAGGATGGTGTGCTAGATCATATTATTGTTTTCAGTTGTTCACTCTTCTTTTCAGGAAGAGAAATACGCATTCCCGTCTATTACCAAGAGATTTACAGAAGCACCCTAGGAGAGGAGTACATTTCCTGCCCCATTGACCACAGGCCGCATGAGACTTGCTCTGGCCAAATGAATGTGAACCAACGTGACATATTCCCCGTTCTACATAAGAACCATTATGTGATTCAGCCATGTCTCTTTTTCATTTTCCATAAGAACGGTTATCCCAAATGGCTGCCATTTCTTCAAACTAGATACTAAAAGGAAGAAGATATTTGGAAAAAGGAGGATCTCCATTGCAGCCCACAGCCAATATGAAATGTAACGGAGAAATGAACTTGTATTATAAGCCACTGAGATGTAGGGTGGCTTGTTAGTGCTGTATAACCTAATGAAAAGTGACAAATACCAGGGGTGAACCTATCCACACGAGGCTCCATGAAACAGGCGTATGGGGCTTTAACGTATAACACTGCCAACCAGAATGGGAGCTGTGGACAAACGCCTAAGGGAAAAGGGGGCATTTGTTCTCCCCAAAGTTCGGAGCAATGACACAGTTTCCTGGCTTTCATTCACTGCACAAAATTGCTCCGATTTCGCACACAAAAGACTTGATCATCATCTCTCTGCTAGGGGAGAGACACTGGTAGGGTTCCCAAATTCCCTAAATTGACATTATTCAATTGGAGCCTAACACTGAAGAAATCTAGGAAATAAAACTGAGCTAGCTGATTTCATTCTTTACATTTTTTTTCATTTCCAAACTTGACCATTTCTATCTGTAAAACACCAAGGCAGTCAACCATCTGCCACTTAAGTTTCTGCAGCAGCATTTAAAGCAGACGATGCTTTTTGCCTGAGGACAGTTATCTTCCTTCTGGTGTTAGCTTATCCAAGAAAGACAGAGTTCTTATATTATCCAGAGGAAGACATTGCTAGAAGGGTTTCTACAGATGATGCGAGCTTGCTTTTTTAGAGACGAGAAAATTAAAGATGTCGTGTGACTCATACATAGCAGCTGGCACATAATAGGTACTCAATAAATAGCCACTGAATAAAGGGATGCATTGGAAATTGAATAAATGAAAGCTCACCTCAACTGCTGATGGCAGGACTGGTCCTACCTAATTAGACTTTGTATACCATGTCACATGCACTTTTCACTAGGGTGAACTGTGTTTTACCATTCGTTCATTGGTTCATTCAATATCCACATTGTATTGAGCTGCTCCTATGTGCTACATATAATCGTGGACACGGGGGACATAGCTGGTTTGGA
>NW_017731356.1:7564093-7565673 GCF_001890085.2 Hipposideros armiger
ACGCCAGTGCCTAGTTCACCCTTCAGAGCAATTTTGGAACTCTTTTTCTGGAATAGCCATCAGAGCTGTCATCGTATTACCCTTGATGTCCTGAATGTCATCAAAATGTCTTCCTTTCCATTTTTCCTTTATCTTCAGGTAAAGAAAGAAGTCATTGGGGATCAGATTAGGTGAATAGGGAGGGTGTTCCAATACAGTTATTTGTTTACTGGCTGAAAACGCCCTCACAGACAGAGTCGTGTGAGCTGGTGCACTGTCGTGATGCAGGAGCTCCTTCAGAACCATTTCGCACACACCTTTCTCATGCCCAGATTTTCAGTTAAGATTTTCCTAACTGTTTCTCTATTGATGTTTACTTGGTCTGCTAGACTTCTCACAGCCAGCTGGTGATTCTGACACACAATTTGATGAATTTTTGCAATGTTTTCATCAGTTCTGCTCGTTACCGGCCGCCCTGACCTCTCTTCATCAGTGACACGTTCTCTCCCCCCCGGAAAAATGTTTAATCTATTTGTACACTGCCGTTTTCTTCATGGCATTATCCCGATAAACTTGGACCAATAACATGTCCCTGATTTCACGTCCACTCTTGCCAAGTTTAACAAGAAATTTAATGTTTGTTTGTTGCTCTGATTCAAGCTCAGATATTCTCGTGACGGCACACAAAAACACGCAACAACAATAATGAACGCCACTCAGCAAGACACCACCACACATGGACACGAACACAGCTGTGAGACACTGATACACCAAGGTTATGAAACCTTACTGAGCTGTTTGTACAGTGCTGCCAATGGAAGCACACCGTGGCAAGTCCGCAAACTTAATTGTCAGACCGCGTGTGTGACTAGCCATTCTCCTCTTTAAATTCCTTCTGACTGCTTTTTGTTTATTTTGTTTTGCTGTTGTTTCAGGAAGAACAGAATGGGATGGAAAAAGTCATGTGGACCAGGACACCACATCTATGATGCATTTAGTATCTCCCCAGAACATAGCCTCCCACCCGCTTCCCTTCTCTCTCCCTAGTTCACTAAGTTCCTTGGAAGGTGATCATTCATTCCCTCATTCATTCATTCATTCATTCATTCAACAAAGAGTTAAGGGTCAGGTGCTGTTCTGAGCCATGGGGATAGAGCAGTGAGAAAGGCCTAATTTCAATCCATATAGACAAAAAATACCAATAAACAAAGAAATTACAAGTTATAATTAATGCTGTAGGAGTCAAAAAGAGACTGAAATGAAATTAGCACTTTAAATAGGGGAGCCAAGGAAAGCATCCTTGAAGAGTGATATTTAAGCTAGGACCTAAGAAACAAGACGGAGCTGTCACATGAAAAGCGGAAAGGAGCGTTCGGCTGAGTGAATAGGAGTCAATTTCCTTCACTGTTAAATAGGAGAATAACAGTTTCTAGCTCGTGTGGATAATATGAGAATTTAATGTGCTAATCCATGAAAAGCACTTAGAACTGGCCTGGCCCATAATAAATGCCATTAAGTTAATGATGTAAATTACCATTCTGGATAAAGGGGACAGCATGTGCAAAACCCTTGATGTGTTAGGGAGTATAAGGTGTTCAGGG
>NW_017731356.1:7566798-7576515 GCF_001890085.2 Hipposideros armiger
AAAAAAAAAAAAAAAAAAAGACTATCAGCGAAACGGGACAGTGTCTGGAAGGCATGTGGGGTCAAGGAAGGAGATCTGCCATGACTGATCACTGGTGTCTACAGAGAATGAACTTTGATTTCTGTGATTTTAACTCAGAAATTTTAATCTCAGTCCCCAAAGCCCAAATGGGTTATGTCTTTTGTCCCCTAAGAGGGAGCATGGAATTGTAGGGGATATGTCAGTAATCTCACGTGGTCATTCCTCCTGAATGTTTCCCCCGATGCAGCTATTATTTTACTTTTCCAGCCTCAGTAGACATTCTTAAAGTTCCCCTACCCAATATCAAAATCACGTTCTACAATATATTCAGGAAATTAATTCAATTTGCAACTATTTTTGGAGGGAGACATGTGTTCCATATGCCCTCATTTATGCCTGAATGCCACACACACTCCCCTCACCTGGACGCAGAGTCAATCATTGAGTTTCAATGCGCCCAAGCAGCGTTCATTTAGATAGATGCTACAGTGGGCCAAATATACTCATTTAAATGTCAATAAACCTGACCTCCAACTGAGTTCATTTGTGCGGAGGGAGGAAGCATGGATTTAAAGGACATCAATGAACACCGCTAGCTAGCTCTCAAGATGTTATTAAAGAGGAGGAAGCACCAACCTCCCACCAATAGTTCCGAAATGTGATCACTTCCAATTTGTTCAAGTCAGTGGGTAAGTGATACACAGATTTGA
Source organism: Hipposideros armiger (assembly GCF_001890085.2). Lineage (NCBI taxonomy): Eukaryota > Metazoa > Chordata > Mammalia > Chiroptera > Hipposideridae > Hipposideros > Hipposideros armiger. The sequence continues at coordinate 7,567,530 of NW_017731356.1, forward strand.
GGCTTAGAATAAATCGAAACAAGAATTCCAACGCAGGAACAGGGAACAAATATCCCCACTCACCCTGCTGAATTAATTTGGACCAGTTGTGGCTGGGTTGTCTGCTAGTATCCAAAACAAGCACACTTGTGAAAAGCAAGGTCTGTTTCTATCACCGTCTGACCAAAGCATTAATTGTTCTCTAATCTCCAAATGCTGTTTGGTTACTGAATTTTTTTTCATTTCCATACTTTAAGGTCTGTAGGATGTCCACTGTGTATAACACCATAGCAGAAGACAGCGCCAAACCAATTCCCAAATCAAGATTCCGTTTAAACTTTATGTGTTAAGGTAACCATTGGTTGGTTTAAAGATAGAGGTTTTGTCTTGAATCGGGTCATTAGTGTCCATCAAGTAAAATGCTAACATAGATTTCTACAAGAGTCGTTGGGTTTCAAGCACCTTCCATTTCATCCAAAAGCATAGGCTCAGTAAACATTTTCATTAAAGCACTTTGCCAAGGCAGAGATTCTTTCTAACCTAACAAATGAGTAAAACCATAATGAATTAATGTGCATGGTGTAAACATGAATTGTTTTAAAATAATTTGACAGAGAAGGAGACGAAAAGGAACCCAGTGTTTGTTTGGGTTTCCAGTGTGGGCTAGACGCTGTGTGAGATGCTGTGTCAGTAACTACTTCACCCTTATGCTTCTCATATAAGGTAAGTGTTATTACCACCCCTTTACTGATTAGGAAGTGGGGTCTGGCATGTTCAGTGACTTGCCCAAGGTCACATCCCTAGTAAAAATTGAATCAAGATTTGGCTGTCCCAAAGTCCATATGCTCTTCCCACTGCACTGGGCAACCTCCCTCACGACATGACCCAAAACATATTATAAATCAGAAAGGGGAAAGAGGCAAAACAATTATTTATAGGGTCGGGACTCCAAAGTATTCACCTTTATGAGAAATAAATCACGTTACCACACCGATCCGTGCCACTGAGTTCACTTCTCTGTTACTCACCCCAAAAAATAATTGAATTATTCGGTTGTCAGAAAAGTCATGACATATTTTTTCTATGTTTTTCATTGCAAAAATGCATCATGACTTTTCCGACAACCAAATATTTCAAGCCAATAGAGAATGTGAAATGACTGCGCCAGTGCACTAAATTGCGTGAGGAACCTCAAGAAGCTAACCAAAAGGCTTAAGTTATTCCTGGAAAACCCTTACCGGCTTGTTAATCAGAGAGAACTTACCTACTGCCCACTGTAAACTGAGGCACCCCTTCCTATTCAGCTTCTGAAATGTCACTTACGCTGAATAGTGAGTCTGCACAACCATCACACCATGGCGTGCTCTTCAACTTTTCTCCCAAGAGTTATTTTATCAATCCTGCTTGCCTACACCTGAGAATGCGGAAGGGGAGGGAGTGAGGGAAAGAGGGATGCAAAGAGAAAGCGTGCTCGTAGGCTACATGTGTATAATCCACTCTTTATTTTTCTGTGTGGGTATGTTTAACCATCTCTAATAGACTCCATAAATGCTTCCAAATCCAGTTTCAATGGTCTATTTGCTGCCTAGTATAGCATATAATCTTTTCCAAAAGTGGTATTGATCTTGTTAAGTCCTCTCATCATCTAGACTTTGAGCATCCCTCAGCAGCCTCATTTCTGTGGCCGAACCACGTGCTCCTTTCATACGGCTGCCCATTAACAGTGTCTGAGAGCTCTTGCCTGCTAGAAGTGGACCCGGGGGCAGGGGGATAGTCATAATAATAGCCACTAGCTATTGAGATGGACTGTGCTAAACACTTTACATACACTTTTCTCTCCTGAGCCTCACGACAGCCCTGTAGGGGGAAGTATTATTATCCCCATGTTAGCCAGGTATTATATATTATTGCTTCTTTAAGACAGGGAAACTGGGGCAGAAAGAGGTTAAGTAATTGGCATGAGCCCATTCATCCTACTCAAAGGCACGCTACATTCACACCCGCCTTCCATCTCTTTCTTTCCCTGCTACCCATCATCCCCAGTTTTTGAAGCATCCAAGAGAACTGCGTGACAATTATTTCCTTACTCGTCACGAGGACAGCATCCAATTCCATGAGGAGAGATGAAATGGAACGTGAGGAAGCACCTGTGTCCCTATCCAAAGCTGAACATAAAACAAAATTCAAACTCCTTAGACTGTGCCCAATGTTTTCTCCCAACCAAATAGCCTCAATATTCTCTCTCTCTCTCGCTCTCTCTCTCTCTCTCTCTCACACACACACACACACACACACACACTCATGTGCCCCAGTCACCCAGTCATATCTGGCCGAGTCCTGGCCCCAGAACACTGTGCATCTCCCATCTGCCTGAATTCATACCGTACCCTCAACGTAGTCTTTCCCCCACCGCTTCATCCTGTCTATACCCTCTTCATCCTTTAAGGCCCTGCCAAATCCCACGTCCTCCGAGAGGATGGCCTTGCTCCTCTCGAGCCGGTATTAATCTCCCTCCTGTTCTCACTCTGCCCCTTTACCTCTTTTCAGGGCAGGCCTTGTATTACAGCGACTCAGACACACGGCTCTCTTCTCACTTAACGTGTGACTCCCCAAAGGTGACAGGCCACGGCTTTCTGTCTTGACAGCCACTCCCTCTGCCTCCCCCCACTCACGGCACACTGCTTTGCAGAAGGTGGGTCCTCACTACATGTGTTATGAGTGGAATTGGCTGTTTGGGTCCCAGGAGGCCCATCAGCAATAGATATTGAAGGCAGAGGCCCAGAGAAGACCCCAGCACAGACCAGCATCTGTGAGGAAAGGCAAGCTTCTCTTTAGACAGGATGGAAAAGAAACGGAAAGTGGATGATCACCACCCAGAACTGATTTCTCCAAAAGCTCTCAAGCATTTGGATTCCTCTGGAGTGGCGTTTCTGATCTCATCAGCCATTCTCTGGGGGGATATGGGGGGGCATCTGGAGCGCCCTGCCCAGTCCCCCCTGGGCACGTGCTGATGTGCACCCTGTCCTGCAAGGGGGCACTTTGGGAGCCATCAGCAGGACCTCCTACTGATTCCTGATGAAACGGACACAGAGGGTGCCATTTCCATATAAGGCAGAAGAGTGGAACCGTCCATGCACTGCATGGGCCGAGTGGCAAGGCCAAGGGGAAGCTCTGGGGTGAGAGTCAGAGACGAGGTGAGCCTTCTGGGTACACGGAAGGACCGATGAGAAAGTGCAAACAAGCAGGGCATGCCCGGAGAAAGATGAGGTGGAGGGTTCAAGACCAACCTGGCCCTGCTCTCTGCTGGGGGCCGGCTTCTTGGCAAGGGAACGCAGTTGTCACCTGAGACAGCAGGAGGCTGTGCACACAGCCTGGTTTCTGACCCCGTGCTTCCGACAGGAAGGACCAGCGACCTGCCTGCTCTCTCTTCATGATCTCTAGCCACATGGTAGGAACGTGGTAGAGAGGGAGGGGGAGCCGACACAGGAGCAGACACCACCTCACCCCCTCGACATTCATGCGACCCGATTGTGTCAGCGCCACTTGTCCCCCATCTGTCACAATGTCAGTTCCTGCTGGGGCCCTGGGATCCACAGAGGTTGCTCCACGTGTCGCCCCATTTATCTTTGCAGGCGGCAGCACTGATGTGTTTGACAGTTCTATTTGTTATCCTACAAAGCAGGGTCCTCACTCTTCCCAGCAAAGGGAAGAAAAGTCAGGCACAGAACAGGACTGGGACAGAAATAGGCACGAGGAGAAATCTGGAGGAGGTGTGAGCACATCTGATGGGGACGAGGATAGAAATCAGGCCATTTGGGAAAAGCCAGCGCTACACCGTGCTTTCTGGAGGTCAGCTGAGCCAGCACTGTGTGTGTGTGTGTGTGTGTGTGTGTGTGTGTGTGTGTGTGTGTGTGTGTGTGGTGTGTGTGTACAGAGGCTGTGCCATCACGGTGTGACTATCAGATGGTGTACCTTCATGGGACTGATACCAGGGTTTGGTAGTCACCCCGTTAGAACTCCCCCTCCCCATCTCCTGCTCCCCTACACCTCCTTTAACGAGGCGAACTAATGGAGACAGGTCCTCTGTCAGCTCATGCCGCAAGCTGTCCTTCTTAGGTTGTGACATTTGTCAAATCTGTGCTCAGCACACAGACTCCGTCATTGGAAAGATGCTAAACCTGGAACAGCTCTGGCTCTCCCCATGCCCTCCAGAGCCCTGTCTGGCCAAAAGCCCTCCAACCAGGTAACAAATATTCCACAGGAGGTTGCTGGGCAGCCACACAGATGGGACAGCGGTCTGTACCAAATGTTGACACCAGGTAGCCCAGTGGGGTCTTGGGGAGACTAGACTCAGGAAAGAGAACACGACCTAGGAGATGGTAGATTTGTATCATGCTCCATATGAATGTAGAGACTGTTTCCAATGCATTTTTCACTATTTGGGATTGGAGGTTTGGTTTTTGTAGGGGATAAGAGTGGCAACGATGGAGTCAGGCAAGGAGAGGGAGAAAATAGGGGTTGGAACAACCCAGAAAACTTGAAGTCTTGAAGTCTTTAGGATACACTTTGTCAGGCTAGATGTCTCATGGCCCCTGCAACATGGCATGTCCTAACCCAAACTCAGCATGGTCCAAACCCCCGCCTGCCCATCCGCCTATGTTCCCAGTCAGACAATGGCTGCACCCGCCACCCATTGTTCAAAACTGGGCATCACCCTGGACTCCCCCACTGCTCCATCTGGTGTCTCCACGTCCAGGGACTGTACTTCCTTCAAATGGCCTCTTCCCGAGTCCTGTGACTGCTCTCTGAGTCGGGGCTCTCATTCCTGCCGGCCTGGGTTACCACCACTACCTCCCAGAGTGCCCCTGTCTGTTTTTTCCCTTGAATCCCTTCTCCGTATTTCTCAATCCTGAAACCAAATGCCGTCATGTCATTTCCGTCAGGCCCCTACTTTCCTCTACGAGTCCGTTTCTTGCCTTTCTCCACACACAGCCAGACTCTACTATAGCTCTCCTCTTGCTTCCAGGTCTTTGCGCATGCTGACCCCCCTGCTACACGCACCTTGCCCCCCCTTCTCCTAGGTAATTCCTTCTCACCCTGGAGGCTTCCAGGAAACCCTCCCAGACGCACAGGCTGAACTGAGTTCCTCTCCAGTGCTTCCTAGTCACACCCTCGCTGATAGAATCAGACTGTTCAGAACATGGGATGGTGAGAATTGGTTTACTGACTTATTCTGAGACCATGAGCACCTGTGAGGCCAAGCCCAGATCCTGTCTTAGCTGTGTGTTCAGCACGCCCAATCGTGATGAGCACAGGAGGTGCTCGGTAACTGTTGATTTGAGCAGCACTGAACTGAAGTGAATTGGGCTCAGTCTGAAAAAATCAACGAGGCCTCATCCAGAGGCTACTCCTGGGGTTCCCCAGCCCAGCAAATTGGTGCCTGGCGGTTTTCCACAAGTCAGGCCTCTCCAATGAAACCACTACACTTTCTTCAAAACTCATCCCAATATGCTGACTGTCTCAGAGTGAGCCTGGCTTCCTGTGCCCCCCCAATGTAACCCACCTCCAGAAGTGGGTGTCCTTACCTTAGACCCAGCAGGGGCTCTGACCATCGTCCTCAGACCACCACTTCAACCTCGTGACGGGCATGCTGAATACCTGTTTCTCATGTACATCCATTAATGAATGTAAGTCAGGCTTCGATGCAGGCCCTGTGTATCCTACAGCATAAAGGAATAAAATTGTTCCCATTCCTTCCAAGCTCTATTCCCCAGACTCCACTGGGGCCTGTGGGGAGTTGCATGTCTCTGCTATCAGTCAAGTAAATGAGTTTTGTGATAGCTATTTATTTGACTTTTTTTTTTCCTGCAAGTAATATTCTATATGGCCAAGCTAGCCAGAAGTCAGGCCTTATTCTCTATATATTGTTACATGAAACACAATCATTGAAGAGCCGTGGGTTTTTAAAGCCACTTCACCTTTCTTACTGATCTGAATTGGACACAAGCTTTAGGAGGTCGCATAACGCAATAGATTGCAAACATGGTCACAGAGTTTCATTCCTCCCTTGGTATAAGCACCTTTGAATTTGACTTTTCAGCTCCTCCCATCAAAAGGCAGTCTGTGTCCCCTTCCCGTGAATTGGGCTGGCCAGGTGATTTCTAGCACAACAGAATGCAGTGGAAGTGACAGTGTGTCAGTTTTGAACCTAGGCCTCAAGAGACCTTTTGTGTTTCTCTTTCTCTCTCTCCACCCTGCTAGCTACCATGCAAAGGATCCCAGTCTAGCCTGCTAAATGGTATGAAACACATGACCCAGTATTTCTCTCTTCCACTTATCTGTTGTTGCACAACAAACAGCCTAAAACTCAGCGGCTTAAAACACCAATTATCATTGATTTTTCTTACAAATAAGCACTTTGGGCAGGGCCTGGCAGACAGTTTACCCCTCTGCACATGGCATCAGCTGGGCAGTTCAAGGGCCGGGTGACTTGACATCTGGGAGCCGGAGTCATCTATGGCTCACTCACTCACATGTCTGCTGGTGGATGCTGGCTGTCAACCAGGTCCTCAGCTGGGACTGTCAGCAGGACATCTACACATGGCCTCTCCATGTGGCTGCTCGGCTGCCTCACAGCATTGTAGGTGAGTTCTGAGAGCAAAGTCGTGATGGGAATATAACAGAAGCTGCCAGATTCTCAAGGCTTAAGCCTTGGCAATTGACCCAGCATTCCTTCTGATATATTCTGTTGATCAAAGCAGTCACAAAGGTCTGCCCAGATTCAAGGAACAGAGACATGGGTGAGAAAACTACAAGGTCTCATTGTAAAAGGGACACATGAGATAGGATGTATTGTGCAGGCCATCTTTGGAATACAATCTGCCACACCGCCATACCCTAGCCAACAGTCAACCAACTGCCAGACACATGAGTGAGGCCATCACACACACACACACACTCTCACACACACACGCAAATGCATGAGCAAGAGCAACCAAGATTAGCTGGACCTGACCCAGAACTGCCCAGCTGACCCGTCAACTGACACCGGCGGTAGACTTGTGAGTAATAATGATGACCATTGTTTTAAGTCATTAAGTTCTAGGGTGATTTGTTACACAGGAATAATCCAGGCTCCGCCATCTATTAGCAAATTAACCACTTTGAGCCCCAGTTTCCTTGCTTATAAATATAGTGATGATACCTATGTCCCTGGATTATAACTGATTAGAAATCCATGACATAGCGGGTGCTACGTGCCTTGTGAAGTGCTGGCACTGAGTTCATAAACGGTTGTTTCCTTCCCTTCCTCACACATTCAAAGCTATATGAAGGTCATGTTCTCATTCCCTGGGCTGCATAAACCAAGGTCATAGAATCCTGACTGCATGTCAATCCCGGTTGTGCTTTGCCGAAGGTGACTTTCAAAAACAGCTCTCCTTACTAATCAATTAAACGAGTAAGAATTTTCAAAATCACTCAGCTATTCCAGGAGAAAGGATAAAGGGCAGGACAAGAGGTGAACTGTGTGATCCTCCTAATGAAAATTTCAAGGAGTCTTGGTTCATAAACACTGCAAAAATCCATTCTAAACAACAACATCAGCTTTTCACTGTGACTTGGATATTAGCCAGCAATGAAGGAGAGATTGACCTGATTTAGGGTTGGTTGCACAATATGAAAAGTGATTTTTTTTTGCCCCTTTCCCTGGACCTAGAGCTAATAGCTTTGTTTGTGTCCCTGATCAACAGAAGAGAACATTGCGCTTGTCCCCTTAAAAATCTGTAAGTGCACAAATGGAACCTGGCTTACAGTTAACTCTACGTGCGCTTTGGAGCTCCTGCAGTTGATATAAACTCAACAAAAGTGGGGGGTCCAGAATAAAAGCTTCATTCACCCTCTGGTACACCCCCGTGTCTAAGTTCCTGCGGGGAAGGGGAACTGAGACATTTTCAAGAAAATGAAAGAGCAAAAAATGGCTGTTTGTCTACAATTTCACCCCTGACAATAGCAACGCGAGCTTATATTTGCAGGGCCATTTTCATTGGGCTAAAGGCTTGGGGCCCGTGATTTTCTTTGAACCTGTATCACAGCTCTGTGTGACAAACAGTGTTAATATTCTCCTTCTACGGATGAGGACAGTTCTGCGATGTGACAACATGTTTAATGGTTTCCAAGCTTTTAATGAGCCCTCAAACTGGGGAGTTAGTCATAAATTCAGATGATTGGGTTCTATCCTGGAAATCTGAACTTCGTAAATGTGGGGTGTGTCCCAGAAATCTTGTATTTTGAACAACATACTAGATGGCCCTTGGATAACATTGCCCCAGGCTGATACTCTTCCTACCATGCAAAAATCAAAGGATGATTTTTAGAACTCATGCATACAAATAAATCCTGTTTTTTCATGGCTTGTTACTCTTGAGAATTTGGAAATACCATGGGTCACATCATGCCCTCTTCAAACATAACTGTTACCTTCAGTGAAAGCCTCATAGAGCACAGTTAATGCATTAGGTTGGTACTTGATCTGACTGCCAACATCACAGTCTTTGGCTTCAGAGTGCATTTTTTTTCCAGCAGATTTGTCTTCCTAATTATGTCTGACTTTAGATAACATTAAAATTAAATTGCTTTTTCTTTTTCTTGGGCTCACACTAGGGTAAGGAAGAAGAAGTGGGGAAAGTCATTCCTTAAGTGTGCTGGAGGGCGAAAGAACAAAGATCGACTCTAAGAGCTGAAGTGAACTACAGTGATTATCTGGTCCAGAAACAAAGGAATAGAAATGTTAAGAATCACAGACAATCCAGCCCTGACCAAAATAGTACCAAGCCGTGCATCGTACAACCCAACTGGCACTGGAAAACTTAGTGAGGGCAGCCTTGAGTTATTCCTCTCAAATTTGATCAACACTCTACCAGAGTTGCCCGTCCTCTCATGGGGCTAATCACTCAAAGGAGAAGCTGGAAGCCATATGGTATGATTATTACTTTAGGACATTTGCATC
>NW_017731356.1:7576713-7579616 GCF_001890085.2 Hipposideros armiger
GACATTTTGATATTCCAGACTGAGATGTGAAAATTGAAGCATGTTAAGGGAAATTCTGGAGAGGAGACACAGAAGGTAGTTACTATGAAGTTAACATCAAGTTAAATTAGATGAGCCAGAGGAAAATGGTTTCAGTGTTCTCTGGAGTTTATCAAGGAGGCTCTTGATGTTGTGAAAATATCTAGTATGCATGAGTTGACCGCCACTTCCTCAGCATCTTGACCTAAGGAAGCAAAAATGACTTCTGCCCACCCAGTGGATCAGGGTCTATCCTACTCAGAGAGGTCCTCACTGATATGCAAATTAATGCAAATATTCACATTTTGAAGCACATAAAGCTTTTGCCTTGATCTAGTGGCCAAAGTCTCTCAACATCCCTTGTTGCTACCCATCCGATGAAGACTTATCCACTACAGAAACTCTTCATTAATTTCACATCAACAAAAGTCTTGCAGAAAAGGCTAACTCCATGCTCCACAGTCCCTTTTTCCCATCATGGGAATACAGGAAACCTACATTTCCCAGCTCTCCTTGTAGTTAGGTTAGGGCCATGTGACCAGGTTCTGGCCAAAGGATTATGGGAATAACTGGTGACTGCCACTTACAAAGAGGATATGAAACATCTTACACAACCATCTTCATTCTATATCTTAGCTCATCAGCTAGGAAAAGCTGAAGACCCAGTGGAGGAGACCCTAGGAAACAGAGGAGCCACCGGATAAAAAGGGTCCCCATAACAACACAGGAGGGGAGCCCTTCTGGACAGTGGCCTAATCTACGGCAGGTTGTGGCATGAGTGAGAGGTCAACCCCCTAGGAGACTTGGGGGTTGTCAGTTACAGCATGCTGTCAGCTCTAACTAATATGGGTCACATCTTTGTGACTAACAAATTGAGCCCATAATAGGCATACCTATAAACCAATGTAAAACAATATAATCAGAGAGGAAAGAAATTTTGGGGACATTTTTCTCTCTTTTTTGAAGAAAAAAAGAGATTTAGTAAACTAAACACTAAAAAAAAAAAGAACAAACTGAAAGTCACTCCCTCTATTTGCAAAATTCAACACTTTTTTTGGCACATTTTGTCTCTTTCCTATTTGAAACTGAATCAGATCCAATCCACATAAAATCTGAGCTACTCTCAGTTCATAGCTTGGATCCACTGCTTTTGTCTTACAACTTCTCTTGATCATTTTTGTATCAAACTCTTGGTGCTTCTAGAAGAAAAAAAAATCTAGATATAATAATATTTGTTGAGCACTCACTATGTACCAAAATCACTGCTAGCATTACTACAATCACCCTATGAGACAGGTATCAGTTCGCAGGTGAGACAATTAAGGCAGAGAAAAGTTCTACATGTGTGAGTTCATTTTCTTCTTCAATGCAGTTTTGAATGCTCATTTTCTCTGGGTTGTCTGTGACTATCTCATAGTAACCATTTTCCTGTAGACAGAATTCCAAATTGGCTATGAAGCCAGTTACTTTCATTAAGCTTTCTCTGGTCACCCTCCTAAATGGTCCTCTGAACGGGCCTTTATTTTATTACTCGAAGCTCTACATATTTATGAATGGAATCCAGGTTCTTTTAAGTTATGAATCCTTCAAACTTTTCCAGCATTTTTCAAAGGCTTAGGGCTCCTCACACTCCTTAAAGGCTAAAAGGGGTATTTTCTTCCCAGTACAAATTTCAAGCCTGAATACTTTTTAAATATTCAGTATTTAGGTATCCCAAGAGCCAAAGGATTATATATGTATATACACATACTATCACAGCTGGGACCAGCCTGAGTAAACCAGGATATGTGACACCCTAGTCAGAACCCAAGGGCTAGTGGAGCCTGGCTGGAGGGTGAGAAGTGTTGGGTGAGGAGAGAGGAAAGTGTGAGAACTCTCACTGTAGACTCCTGCCTGGAATAAGCCTGAACTGGGGAAAAGGAGGGATGTTTTATTTTAAAACAAAATTAGAGTTCTAACTCTAATATGGGACCAGATATATTCACTACCATCCTAAGATGACACTGCATGACTTGAAGTGATGGGAGAACTATTTGTGTTACTCTGGCTTGAACGGAAAAGCCATAGGGCATGTCTGTATTTCACTGGGGGACAAAGGGAAAATTTGTCCCACAGAGTGGACTTAGAAAGGCAGTGGGAGACACATGGAAGTGACTACCTGACTTCCCTCCATGGTTAGACATGGATAGATACATCCTTTCCCTTGATCAGGGGTCTGCCCGAGTTACACCCGGATACCCCTGCCCCACAAAGGCCCAGCCCTGAGGCCTGGGGCAGGTGCCCCTGTGCTCCGTACCTCAGGGGCAGCTCTGGTGGGTTCCGTGAGCTGGGCCGAGCTCAATCATAACTCAGTATCGTGGCACACGCCATTTTCTCCAACTCTTCCCCACCTTCGTTTAACTTAATAACCCCACCCAGGCCCATATTAACTATCAAAGCTGTTTAACCCTTTCCATAAACACTTCACACTCTTGGTACAGATTTACTGAGCATGTACTCTGTGCTTGGTATTGTTGGATAGAAGCATCTGGATTCAAGACACTTATAGTCACATGTTAGCTTTGGTCTACATATATACCAGGGGTGCCAAAAGAATGTATACACATGACATGTAGTCATCTTTTGTTATCGGTATATACTGAGTATTACAATTTTAATACTGTTTTTTCCTTTCTTAAAATGTGTATACATTTTTTTGGCACCCTCTGTATATCTTCTTGTGTTCAAGTTCAGTCCTCATGTATCCATTCTTAGTCAATATATACTCGTATTTTAAAATCTGAGAGCTCTGAATTTGATTGTTTTTCTAAACTTACCCCTGTTGGTTTTGTTCCCGGCTGTAAAATTCAGAGCAAAGGTTAGTTTTGTGGTTTGAATGAGAGGCC
>NW_017731356.1:7582921-7585730 GCF_001890085.2 Hipposideros armiger
TCCATGGTTCTAGTAATGCTCCGAATGTCAGTAGGACAGGAAGATGCCAGTGAGGTAGGTCCCGGCTGCATCCCTTCCCATGTAGTCCTTCCTGATTCCCCATGTGCTAATTATATCACCTTCCCAAAATCATGCATATCCCACATATAAAAGACCTACCACACGTCAGCCATTGAGCCAACAGTCGCTCCAGTACTAAATCCTAACTCTGCTTGGCTGCCTCTGCCCACACAGTACTTAAATTCCTGAGAGCTGTAGAACTTTATGGAGTCGGCTTTCCATTCTATGTATTTGTGTGTAAGTCTGTCTCCTTTACCAAGTCATAAATTCTGGAAAAATCCGAAGCCATGTCTTAGGTATCTGTGCATCTACCAGGTAACTCCCATGTCTGACCCACCATGGGTCTTCAATAATAATTGGTGACTTGAAAGTAATTATGCAAGAGAGGACGAGCAGAGATGGCCATTGAGAACTGGCTTCACTAAAGCCATTTGATGGCACATGAGCTTGCTTCTGATTCCAAAATGGAGGGATGGATCCAAAAGCAATTAGGATTCCCAGACTTCCAATAGAGGGCAGCATATTTATAACATCAAGACATAATCTGTTGCCTAATCACTGGTCTGTGATGGCAAAAAAACTGTGCCCCAGCCCAATAGACAGAAGGAAAACTGCAAAGAAAGCATTTATGGCTATAAACCATTTTTCTTTATTCCTCATCTGGGTCCCGAGGCCTGTGATTTGGCTCCCATTTTTCATTTGTGGTTGCTTGTTTCAGATAATAAAACTGTTCCTTTAAAATAATGGAGACGATATGGAACTTAAAAATAAATATCAGAAGACCGAAGTCCCTGAGTGGGAGCAATTCTTGCAAAAGGACCAGCGATGCTCAAAACAGCCGTGATGGGATCCTGGCCCAGGCAAGAGGAGTCTGCCTTCTGGCTCATCAACGTGGACAGATTGACAAACCGAAAGAGACAAAATTCGAAAATACAGAGAACGAACGCACCAACAGCAATGGTAACTATGCTGCCCTACGAATGCTGCTCTTATTTGATCATTATTGACCACTAACTCTTTGCAGTGTCATCAGGACACTTCACCAAAGGAATAGGAAATGAGCCTTTGACATGTGAGGGGAGAAAAAGCAGAAGGAAGGCCTTGTTGTGAATTTCCAAGAGAAACGACATGAGGGTCCAATTTTGCTCTTAGATATAATAAGTCCAGTAAGCAAGCAAATGAGAAGTCGGCCCAGCTGATGTGGCTNAAAACAGGGGGCCAGATGGCCAATCTATATGATTCTTTGAAAACACTTAATTCCAAAGAGACAGCTCATGAAATGGTTTCAGATTTTCTTTCAGGAAGCAAGATTTAAGACGAAGCAGAGCAGTTAGCATTCTTCAGCACAAGAGCTACACTCCATGATGGGAAACGGAGCAGGGCCACAGCTTTAAACTGAGGTACAGGGTTCAGATGTTGGCCAATAACAAAAGGACCAGAAGGAGGTCCCCAGAGGTGGGTAACAAGGTCAGAATGAGACCTTGTTGTGACTAAGCTGGGCAGAAGGACCATTGTCATAAGTGTGGCAGAGGCGCTTAGCGCTTATTGACTTACTTCATGAAACAATGAAATAAGCTACTGATATCTCCCAGCTCCCATGTCAGCTGCCTCTTGCCATGTCCCGTAAGCTGTACCTGAGTTCTCAGTTTAGCCAAAGCCACCTTCATTGTCATGAAGCCTTGCTCTGCACCAGAGATCATCCAAAGAGACCTATTCCATCAAGTAAAGGACAGTGGGAGTGCTACTGTTTTATCTGAAACCGAATGCATTTCTTTGCTCCCTGTCTGGCAGTAGGTTATTGTCCATAAAAACAAACAAATTCCCTGAACGAATCTTTGCTTCTTTCCCCGAGAAGGCCCACTACACCTGCCCTCAATAAACTAAATTACCCTTAAGCAGCTCAGTGCTACGAGCAGCTTCCCTTCCTCCTTGTCCCCTTCACCATATCTCAGGAGAATTGCCCAGCCTTGATGAGCCTTACTTCCCTTGGAATTCAGTTAATTTACTTTTTCCCCCTCAAGGATACACATGGTTTCTGCTTCACAAAGTATCCTTGGTACGGCCCTGGCCCACACCAGTTTTGCACTACCAGAATCTCCTGAACTTTATCAGAGATGATACAGATGTAATTAAACCTGAATTCTAGTCTCTCCTTGTGACAACTCAGCGGACAATTAATGATGATAAAAGAGCCTGCCAGCTGCTGCCTGACATACCAACGTGAGCTCCCAACTCAGATGAAGACGGAGGGTGAAGGGCAGGTCCCTCTGGCTCCATTTCAATCTGTCTTTTATCTCACACTAGCTAAAAAGTAACGCTCACTTTGGGGAAATTGAGAGTCTTTCTTCTCCCTTCTTAAAAGCACCAAATATACAATTGGGGGCAATGCAATGTCTACGCGTATGAAATAAATAAGAACACTTTTGGGAAGAGTAATTGAAGCTTTATCACCACCAGCTACGGTAGATTCAAACCTAAAGCCAGAGAAGCAAGCTGTGCTCGAAATCACTGACCCTCCAGGAGAAGATATGCCCACTGCCTCTTTGCCATGGGAACATATCAGCTGGTAGACAAAGACCTTCATAAGGGAGACACTTCATGGATTTTTCCACAGTAATTCCCTTCCACTCAAAACTAACTGTGATCACATTCATCCCTCTCTCTCCAAAAGTTAAGCTTCAGCCATGACTGCAGCCTGGTGCAATAAAATGTTTGGAGGGAGACCAAAGTTTGAGGGAGACAGGCTGTG
>NW_017731356.1:7590140-7591706 GCF_001890085.2 Hipposideros armiger
ATGCTCACAAACCAAGGTATCACTGTGTGTGTGTGTGTGTGTGTGTGTGTGTGTGTAGACATATATATCATTACTGTCCTATAAAATGATGCCCATTGTTATGGGTTTAATTAGGTTCCCCCAAAAATAATTTGTTGAAGTCCCAATCTTCAGCACCTCAGAATGTGACCTTATTTGAAAATATATATAAGGTCACTGCAGATGTAATTAATTAAGATGAAGTCATGCTGGAACAGAGTGGGTCCCTAATCCAATAGGACTGGTGTCCTTATAAAAAAGGTGAAAGTTGGGGCCAGCCAAGTGGCTCAGTTGGTTAAGAGCTCACTCAAGAGTGCGAGCTCTGAGCAACAGCAGTTCGAGTCCCGGCCCGAGCTGAGCAGTCGCCGAGCTGCCAACAGGTGGCAGGATGGCTCAGCTAAAGAAAAAAAAAAAGGTGAAAGTTGGAAACAGATACAGACTTGTATAGAGGGAAGGTGATGTGAAGACACTGAAAGAAGATGGTCATCAACAGCCCAGGAAAGGGAGATGGAATAGATTCTTCCTCACAGCCTTCAGGAGGAAGCAATACCACCTTGATCTCAGAATTCCAGCTTCCAGAACTGTGGGACATAAATTTCTGTTGTTTATGTCACCCAGCTTGTGGTATGTTGTTACAGCAGCCCTAGCAAACTAATACATATTCCTAAAGGGGTAAGAAGTAGATATCATTTAACTCTGGGTGCCCAGTAGCTAAGCAAAGGGCCTGGCACATACTAGGTGTCCAATAGGCATATATTAAGGGAACACATGTTAATAAATGAATAAATATCTAGTATCGTGGCTCAAAATCCCAGCAAGACATGTCAGAGGAGAGATGATGGAGGCCTACCTACAGTGAGATGGCTGCCAAGAGGAAGACGTTGGTGACAGTGGGCGATCAGCCCAGTATGGGATTGGCTAGCTCTAATCAAGATGCAGACAAGTGCTTAACACTGATGAAGAGGAAGTCCTTGGATGTCCCAACTGGGAGGGGACACAGCTGTGCTCAGAAGGCCTGTGGGGCAGGTGCCCGTACCTGTGAGGTCTGTCCCTGGGAGCAGGCCCCCTCCTCACTCTGGGTAAGTGTCAGCCATCAGTCCCTGTGGAGGGAAGTTGGCGAGAATAAGCAGCGACCCCACTGGTGAAAAGAGTCCGAGGAGCCGACAGCGTGTGCAAAGAGAATCTCAGCGTTAGGAAAGCTCTAGAAGCCCAGGCCCCAAATCTGAGAGGCCAAGGGAATGTGGGCTGACACCTGGGAAATGATGTGAGCGTGCAGGGTTCAGCCTGACCCAAGGGGGCGCTCAATTCTGAGCCATCTCAGTAGAGGGAGGATGAAAGGGAGGCCTCTAACCACCCAGAGGAGTGGAAATGAGGGCTAGGCCAGCAGAGGGGTCAAGGTCACTCAGCGGTGAGGGCTCTGGGGCCAGCACTGGCAAGCGGATGAGGGGGAGCTGCGACACAGGGCAGATGGAGTAGCAACAGTTAAGGTGATCATTCCATAGAGCACAAGAAGACGGGAGAGAAAAGGATCTTCGTAATTGAACTATT
>NW_017731356.1:7594265-7595459 GCF_001890085.2 Hipposideros armiger
TTTTTACTACGCTTTCAGAAAAAACACAATCGTGAATCCCCAACCAGATTTCATAATTCTTGTGGATTCAGGAAACCTTGAGCAAAGATCTAGAGCCACAGGAGTGAACGGCCCTCATTAATCATTAATCCCGTGGCCCTGGGCTTCTGCTCTGCCCCCTGCCAGCTTACGAACCATTGTTCCCTATTTCAATCATGTCTACACCTGTTTTCCCCACTAGACGGTCGCTGAACCACAATCTGTGACTTACTCATTCCTGTATGTACTCCCATCCCCCAACAGACTGCATACAACAATAGTTCACATGGATTGAGCGCTTACTATGTGCCAGGCACTGTCCTAGATGCTTTTCACTTATTATCTCATTTAACCTTCAAGTCTATGAGTTTAACACTTTTATTATCCCATTATACAGATGAGGAAACCGGCCCAGAGTTTAAGCAACTTGCTCACATTCACGCAGGACCCAGGAGGCAGAACTCTGAGTCAACTCCCAGCCCCAGGGGCAGAGTCCACTCTCTTGGCCACTACTATACAATGCTGGGACTTAGACAAACACAGTTGTTCCCAAGGCTTTTATTCAGTAGGAGGCAGCTGTAGTCCTTTCTAGACACAGGACCTAGAGAAAATGACTAAAGCTCTCTAAGTTTCAGCTTCCTCTTCTAAGAAAATAAGAGTAACACTGAGCTTATGATGTGATGATTAAGTTAGATGCATGTATGGTGCTTACCACAGTGCTAGGTGTTTAGTAAATACATTAAAAGCTAGACGCTGTTGCTGCTATATGTATGGTACCTGGAGTTCCCTCAGTAGGAGCATCTCGGGTTACTCCCCATCAGAGTGGCACTGCCTCTCTCTATAAGGGCAGTGGACAGTAGCCACCATTTTTTTTTGTAACTTTATTTAGATATAATTTACATAGCATACCATAGACCCATTTACAGTGCACAATTCAACGGTTTTTAGTATATTCACAGACTTGTACAACCACAGTCAATTTGAAAACCAATTATTTTTTAGAACCAAACTTATTATCCATTCTGGAGTATTTTGCATCACCCAAAAAAATGCATCTCTGTAACCATTACCAGTCACTCTCCATTTCCCCCAAGTTCTCTCCCCACCCCCACCCCCATCCCCTGGAAATCACAAATCTATTTTCTCTATAGTCTGGACACTTCATATAAATGGAAT
>NW_017731356.1:7596596-7597649 GCF_001890085.2 Hipposideros armiger
CAAGGTTCATCCAGGCTTCGCATGTGTCAGCACTTTCTTTCTCCTGCAAATACTATTCCATTGTACAGATAGACCCATTTTATTTATTCATTCATTCATTGATGGATATTTGGGTTATTTCTACTTTGGGGCTATTATGAATAATGCTGCTATGAGCCGCGGTTTACACGTTTTTATATGGACGTATGTTTTCATTTCTCTTGGGTATATACTTAGGAGTCAAATTGTGGGGTCATACAGTAACTCTATATTTAACCTTTTGGGGAACTGCCAGGCTGCTTTCCAAAGTGAGTAGCCACGAATCTTGACTTTGCTCCTAGATGACCTGGAACAACAAGTCACGTAACCTCTCTAAGCCTCAATTTCCTCGCCTGCAAAATAAGGCTATTATTTACCAGAGGGGAAATTGTAAGTACAAGGCCACCCACAGCCTGACATCCAGCAGGTACTTCACAACGGGCAGATAGTCTGTTGTCCCTGGAAAATAGTCCCCTGCCTGTTCCTCCCTCTAGTCTGGATGAGAAATGGGAGACCCAGGCCATGGAAAGCTTGGCTCCAGCCTAATAGAGGTGGTAGGTGGAGAAAAATCAGAATACAACGTCATATTACCTTTCGGGATCATGTTAGCTGTCTCTAAAATAAAGAAAAATAAATAAATAAGCGACTCTCAACTCCAGTTGTGGGTGCATGTTCTCTCTACTTCTATAAACCGGACTTTTGCCCAGAAACCACTAGTCAAGAAGAAGTCAATAATTCAAGTTTTCTATGCTAATGTAATTTGGTTAAAAAATGTACAGTCACGCATTACTTAATGACGGGGATATGTTCTGAGAAACGCGTCGTTCGGCGGTTTCATCCTTGTGCAAACATCACAGAGGCACTTACACAAACCTAGAGGGTACAGCCCACTGCACACCTAGGCCGTGCGGTAAGGCCTATTGCTCCTGGCTACAAACCCGTACAGCACCTGTACTGAATACTGAAGGCAACTGTAGCACAATGGTGACTATTGGTGTAGCTAAGCATATCTACACATAGAAAAGGTACAATAAA
>NW_017731356.1:7602009-7605563 GCF_001890085.2 Hipposideros armiger
CCGCCAGCCCAGTGTTCCCGCACTATCTATTGCCCAATTAGCATCATTTGTCCAACGTTTTCGTCAGGTGTCTGCTTCTATTTCAGGCATTCTGAGCCAATTCTCCAAATCAGACTTCTTGGGAGACTGAAATGTTTAACCATCTTCAAATATATGACATCAAAGTTGCCATTTTCCCTTCATCCACCAACTTTGTACTTTTATCAAAAAAAAAAAGAAAAAGAAAAGAAAGAAAGAAAAGGAGGTACTGGGTCCATCTGGCATGAGGTTCTTTGAATAAAAGCCCATCTGCTTAGTATTTCTAATTTCATTGTCTTCTAGAATGTTTACAGAAGTTTGTTTCAATATTTATGGCACTGTGCTTCTAATATTGCTCCAGACCATCCACGCAGGCTTGGTGGGGTACCATGCTAGGATGTAGGTGTCTCTCTCTCTTTCATCGTGTGGCCCGAGTCTGGTGTAACACTGCAGAGGCGGGCTCTGACAATCAGCGCCTTCATCCTGAGTCTCCCTGGGGACTTGTGAAGCCGCCTCTGATGCATTTTTTCCTGCCTCAACACCATTATTGTCATAGGAAGGGTGGAGATAATTACCTGGCTTATTATCCCAAGGCTGGCTTCATCTGGGGCATGATCACTGGAAACAGAAGGCTTATGTCGGTCGTCAGGAGTCATGAATAGATGGATAAAAGGTGCACAATTCCCAAATGATGGCGTCTCTGAGAGGCAAGGGGTCATTTCTGCAATGGAAACATTTCCGACCAGATCCTTTTCAACATAACCCCCCAAAAATCTAAAATGGTAAAACTGTTTAAAATTAGGCTCTTTTTCTCCTGCAAATGAGTTCCCATTTCTGATTTCCCCAGTTCTGTTATGACACTTTACTTTTCTCATCTCATGACACTCTCTCTCTCCCCATAATCAAGTGAGTGCTGTTACTCCTTTGTAGCATCTAATGCCTTTCCCATCTGTCCCTGGTGTCCCATTGCCACCCCATTGTCTAATTTCAGCCTCATATCACATTGTCTCCATTCCTGCAGCACCTCCTGTCTCAGCCTCTCCCCCACCCTACTCACCATGCCCATGACTACAGAATAACCCATGTGAAAGATGTATTCATTTCATCACTCTCAGAGTCAACAATGCTCTACAAGTGNTCTCTTCTTCGAGCCAGAGAATCAGTACAGTGGCCTTAGTGAATGAAAATGGGGAGTGATGGCAGAGAGGGGATTTTTTTCCCTGGAATATGGCAGCTCTAGATCGAAAGAAAATGATGACAATTCAGTCTGGACATGTAAGAAGCTCTCTATAGACTCCGGGGCTTTCCTTAGGCTGTTCCCTCTGCCCTACCCCAAGCTAGCCTACTCGTCCTGTGTGGTGTCTGCACAAAGGCCCCTTCCTGTAGCCTGCTTCCCCCAGCCCGAGGCTGTTACGTGACCTCCAGGTGTGTCTGTGGCTTTCCGTAATCACCTCCTCATAGAAACTGTCAATTTCCTTCATCTCTCCGGGGAGACTGTAAGTTTCTAGAAGAAACAGAAAAAGTGTATCTTGTTCGTGGGGTATCTTTAGGGCCAACACAATGTGTGGCTTGTACAAGGGCTCTGTAACTTCTGACTTCATTGATGTCTCTAGCTGAGTGGAAGAAATGGAGTGTTGGAACCCAGGTGCCAGGCAAGCCCTGAAACAGCCCACCAGCCAAGGTACACCGGGTCAAGTACTGGGAGAGGGCGTGGCCCTAGAGAGAGAGTCCTGGAGGAAAAACATCTCAAGGACAAGATTTTTCCGCCTTGCCAATCAATGCTCATTGGAGCTTCCAGTTCAGAACCTGTGGCTTCTTCTTACTCTTAGAGCAAAGAAGCCTCTGGGCTGTTACATTTAAAAAGTCAAAAGCCCTTTTGCAATTGTAAAGTATTGTTAGTAAATGAGGTGCTTAGATCCGGAATACAGAGGTAGATGGGCTTGAGTTCAAATCCTGCTTTGCTACCAACTAGCAAAGAGGTAAATCACTTCATCTGCTTAAACCTCAGCTTTTTTATCTGCAAAGTAGTGACAATAATAGTGGTGTAGTTGTTAATGATGATTAGATTAAGTAATGTAAGGCATATATCTGGCACTCTATTGAGTGATAGTCCTTAGTGATAGATGTGTTTATGTGACGATGTATTTCAGCAACATTTAGAGTTATGATTCCCAAATTTTTACTGAAGTTGTTCGTGTTATATGAAGCACTATAGACAGACAAGCTTTATTTCCTGCCCTCAGGAAGGTCATAGTGTATTGAATTCAAAAGATCCAGGTCTGGCTGCTGCACAGAGAGATTCAGACACTTGCCTAAGGCTCCCTTGTGGCAGACGTGGGACAAAATACAGGCCTAGTAATTCCCAGACACTGCTCTTTCCAGTAGTTCACATTTTATGAGAAGGGAAGAGGGCATTTCTCTTTAGCTCCTGTGCCCCCTCTGTGAAAGGTAAGTAAAAGGAAAAATACTAGTCATCAGATGGTGTCTGAGTCCATTTGTGCTGCTATAACAAAAGACCACAGATTNTCGTTCGGCGGTTTCATCCTTGTGCAAACATCACAGAGGCACTTACACAAACCTAGAGGGTACAGCCCACTGCACACCTAGGCCGTGCGGTAAGGCCTGTTGCTCCTGGCTACAAACCCGTACAGCACCTGTACTGAATACTGAAGGCAACTGTAGCACAATGGTGACTATTGGTGTAGCTAAGCATATCTACACATAGAAAAGGTACAATAAAAATGCAATATAAAAGATGAACAATGGTCCACCTGCATCAGGCACTTACCGTGAGTGGAGCTTGCAGGACTGGAAGCTGCTCTGGGTGAGTCGGTGTGTGAGCCGGGAGTGCATGTGCCGGCCTCGGACGTGACTGTTCACCACTGAGCGCTTAGGCTGCGCTGAGTTTATAAAAATATTTTTCTTTCTTCAATAATAAAGTAACCTCAGCTAACTGTAACTGTTTTCCTTTATAAACTGTTAAGTTTTTTTTTAACTTTTGGACTCTTTTGTAATAACGTTGAGCTTAAAACACAAACACATTGTACAGCTACATGAAAATATATCTCTTTATATCCTTCTTCTACATTAATAGCTGTGAGTAATGCGTCATGCTACAATCTTTCACCGGCTACAACCTTCTGATGGCTCTGACCTGACCATGGCTATGACATTAGTATGGCTATGAAGTCACCACAGCTAGCACTTTACAATGGCTATGACCTTATGACATCTAGACGTTACCAGTGTTAGCAGCCAACCTAGCAGCACTGCCCACCACTGAGAAACTTAAATTTTCTCTCCTATAGAAATGCTAAGTATAGAAATGTTAATCTCCTCCCTAGTTCCTTGGTCTCTGAGCTCTTGGCTTCCAACCAGTTTGTGAATCCTAGACTAAAGATCCCCCCCCTGCTTCTTAATTGCTTTGCAAATCAGTTTCTGAATCCTAAACAATAGAAGTCTCCCACTCCCTGCTTCAGATAATTACTTGAAAGCCGGTGATTTCCTAATATCCCCCAGGCCAGTGAGCTAAATGC
>NW_017731356.1:7613373-7615510 GCF_001890085.2 Hipposideros armiger
CTCCTCATTAAAATTTTCAATCACAAAATAGTTCAACATTAACTCGTTGCACATCTTGGTTGTTCTGGATCATTCAAGGTTCTTTGGCGAGGCTCGTTTAACTGGAACCAGAAAAGTCCACATAAGACCATGGAAGATGGGGGGTTGGAAATGAGTTTTGGAAGAAAGAGAAATGTCAGGCCTTAGAATGAGGTCTACATTCGTGATCAGTAGGGAGTCTCTGTAGGCTGTAGAACAGAACCATGATGAGATGGAAGCCAATTTTCAAGAACAGTCTGGCCACCCTGTGCAAAATGGATTAACTTAACTGACATCCACTCAAATACTAAAAGTATTGCTGTCACTCTAATTAGACCTTTCACTTCCCCTGCTAATTGCAACTTCAACCTCTGCCCTCTCTAAACTCCCCTGGCAATATTGTTTCCTAAGTGGTCCTAGCTCTCCGTGTTTGTGATTTTCAACCAGAGGAAAGGCACAGGATTTGAACATTAGTTGGCATTTCTTATTGAGGTTGTTGCTATGTTCACAAGTTGGGGGAGGGGCAAGTAGACCAGCGTTTAGTTTCACAAGGGCCAATGATGCTGAATTCCTTAATACACTGGGAAGCTCTGTATAACAAAGACTTGCCTTGCCCAAAATGCCTGCAGTGCCCCCATTGAGAAGCATGATATCTGATCTCTTTTGCTGCCTCTATCTTTGTCTTCCGTCAATTTCCTTCCGTTTGTCACCAGGCATCCCGCCAGCCACCTGATTAGTAGGTTAAATGGTCACTCAACTGTCATCGAACGCCTGCCTTCTCCCTTTCAGGAGCAACTGGAGGAAAGCCAGCGTCCATTATTGACCTCCTTCCACAGTACTTAAGATTTCCACAGTGTTTCACGATGGTTTTTATTAGCTAATTCTCATGTCAACACATGCATTGAGTTAGTTTGGTTATTAGTGGTTTGCAAGTGGAGAAACCTGCAAACCACTTGCCAACCTGTGCACTTTATAACTTAGTCAGATTGTGTGAAAAGCAATTCTCAAAGTCATAATAATTCTTCCAAACCTCTAGGCAATTCACTTAGTAGGGTGCCATTTGTGACAAAATTTTAATAGGAACGTTCCTTGCTTTTTGCAATTCAAATACTTCGGTGNAAAAAAAAAAAAAAAAATGCTACCTGTTGCAAAATCTCTTCCATACTCTGATAGGAAAAAAATTCTGCGAAAACAACACAATAATTTATTAACATTCCACCTCCGATTTCAACCTGCCACCCACCCAAAAGACTAGATCCTGTTCAGATATGGGTTTAGGACAATAAATTCCTCTGTGTAAGAAAGGAAGAGCTATTGAGAGGTGCCTTGAGGAAAGTCTCCAAGCTAAAATCCTCTTAAGAAATACTTGTCGAGCATCTACTTTGTATTAGGCATTGACTGGATAGGGTTCAGACAAACTCCTTCCCTGTAGGTTACAAAACACAATACATCACCAACTAGGCATCATTGCTATGTTTGGGTTTTTAAGAAGGCTTGGGAAGTGAAATGGTTTCTTAAAGGGGAAACTATCCCCTGTAAAGGCAATGGTGAACATTGGTTTTCATGAAGTTTATGCTTTTTTAGGGTGACAAAAGGCTGAGCCCAGAGCTCAGCAGAAAAAGGAAAGAAGGCTTTTTTGATGAAGAATCGGGGAAGAGGGGGTTGAGAGAGGTCTTAGATGATTTCTGAGATGGCAGGGCTGTGAAGTTAGGATTACAGGGCATCTAGGGGACTGTATAGGCAGGAACATGAGTTGGAAAAAGGCCCAGCAGAGAAAGAGGGGAGCCTTTCAGGAGGGGGACAGGTAACAGGGCAGGAGGGAACTCAGGACCTCCGTAAGAATTTTACCAAAGACCACATTTGGGTGAGGTGGAGCCTGACTGGAATCCAAGGACACATGCTCTCGTACTTTCTGGCCTTGTGCTTGCTATTTGACCTTTATTGCACAAGTCACCGAATCTCCCTGAGTTTTGCCATTTTCTCAACTGCAAAATGGGCAATATTTGCGTCACAACAGTGGTAAAGTGATATCATTGAAAATGGCTTTAAAACTGCACAGGAACCCCGGGAGCATGACCTACAGAAAAACTTTCCTGTTGCTTCTCAACCACCATCTCCA
>NW_017731356.1:7624990-7629032 GCF_001890085.2 Hipposideros armiger
TAGCACTTTTTCTAGAATGCGTTCATGAACTTAATTGTCTGACTTCATATATAAAGGGAGAGCATAGACCCAGGGGTGGGCACAAAGGGAGGAAATACTAACAGAAACTGACCTACGTGAGTGACCATGACAAGTAGACGCCATGAGCTCATCAGGATGATGACTTCAACTCTTTGCACCTGAGGTCCAATTTAACAAGAAAAGGGCAAAAGATAGAGCTGGGTGCAGATTCGAGGTCACCTTTGAGGTAATAGCATGAGTTTTAGTGTGTATAAATGTGGAGACATCTATTTTGTCTGTACAGCAGCCCTTTTTTTTTTTACATAGTGATTACAAAATAAGTTATTTCTTAATGTCCAGATAAGTCATTCACAGATAAGAAAGGCATTACTGTACTCGGTTTCATTACAATAAGATATACCTGCACTACAGCCTGACAATCATGAGTAATTCTTTCTAAGACCCTTATGAATCCCCCAATTCACAAAGAACCACTATATCACATAAATCCCCCCATAATATGCATATACAATGAGTGAAAAACTCATTGTTTTGGGGGTGGCCGGGGGCAGGGTGTTAGACTCATTCATCAGCCATGTAACCCACCCCTAAACCCCAGCAGCCCAGCCAGCAAGTGCAGTCCTAATTCACTTCAACAAAAATACAAATTATAATGTACTTTGGACCTAGAGAGCCATTTGCAAATAATGAGAAATGCAAATTCTAAATCAATGAAAGTCTGGGGAGCACTATACCATGATGACCACTCCAGTGCCCGGGAAGAGTTACTGCAGCTTTTTTTAAGTGTTTAATATAATCTCTGAAACAACAGAGGCCATGAGCAGACCCTGCTCATTCTGATTAACAAGTTTGGCCTGTGGCTCAGACCACTGAAGCACTGACTCACCGTGGAAGATTGAAATTCTGAAAGAAGCTGTTGATTTCAAAGCTTTTAATGATTCAGATTTTCAATCAGCAGGTTGTTCTTCCAGTTCATTACCCACGGACTCTGTGGATCAACCAATGTGTGCAGCCCATCTCCTCCTTAATTCCTCTAGTAACACAATCTTGTCCATCACTTTATTGGGCCCTGGAAGACAAAGCCAAAATATACATGTTCATTTTACCTTCATTTACTTTGGCAAGATTCCAAAAGCCTGGGAAACCACATAAAAAAAATTCCAGCATCTCAGAAAGCTTCTAAAGTGAAGCTGATCAAACCAATGATTCTTTAACACAACTGAACTGATGGGAAATGACACGGGAGCTGGCATCTCTGGCTGTGACAAATGAGAGATGCATGTGGAAAAAGAGGGGGAAGTGGAGAGAATCTTCAGCCTCAAGTCACAGTCATGTCCATTCCACCTCAGGAGTCTGGAGATGAAAATAACTTAGCTTTGAAACACACACAGGCTTTCCAGAGAGCAGCTGACAATTACAAGTAGGAAGGGGGGTATGGGAATAGGTTCCCACTGTGTAAACCTGCATGTTATTGAATTGATCAAGTTGTCATTCAGAAAAGGTGAGTTTAGAAATGAAGCCAGCAGAGAAATAAAGTAGAAATTCAGATAAAATTCATTCAAGTCTTGCCACTGGTATCTGTGACACTCAAGGATCGCGGCTCGTGGAGGTCAGGTTATTATTAAACAATAGGTCATTCCCCATTACCCCTTTTCTATAAATTACCCCACTTCCTCTTTGGCTCATTGACTGTCACTCAGCAGCCACTTGCCTACGGACTCACCCGAGGCTAGAGCCAGCCAGGTCTTGATCATATTAAGACTATAGTCCCCATGTCATCTTAAAGGTCTCCTAGAACACATTTCCCCTGTGCTGTCACCAGCCGAGACCCACCCTCACCTGCAGCCTCTTCAGTGCTCCCACTAAATGATCAATTCCTACAGTTGACAGCAGATGAGAGATGGTGAGAACAAAGGCCCAGCTTTAAGGCAGATATCTGGTGAGCTAGTCAGCAGTAACACAGACATGGTATCTAAAGGCCTGTGGCAAACTCATATTCCTTAGCGTTTCCTTGAGAGCCGAGGGGAATCCACTCTGGGTTGGGTCTTGGATGTAGTAGGTGCTCAACAAAAATGTGTTCAACGAATGAAGAAATAATTAACAACTAGCAGTTTTCTGCAATAGCAGGAGTCCAAGGGGGAAAAACACAATCAGCATCCAATTCTGGCAGATCTGTCCAAGGCAACAAAACCCCCGCTGAGCATGGAAGCAGAAGGGACGGAGCTTAGCTTCCTGGGGGAGAGGACTCACAGCAAGTAGCAGGTTTCTAGGACTTCAGCCAAGGAAGCTGGAAATGAGAACAGGGAAGGAAAGAGTGCAATGGGACCAACTCAACAAGCTGAGAGGAAGTGTGGACCTGCTGCCACCTTGGTGGGGGGACCTCAGGGCCTGCGGACCTGACCCTTCCATTCTCATCTCCATCTTTCCCACCTGGCTCTCAGGCTGGTATAAATTTAAGTCATGGACGTCCTCCTGTAGGACATTGAATGCAAGAGCCTGCCCTTGTGGAAAGATCACGAAGGAGGCACCCTCAGGAGCACCAGACTTCAGTCTGCCACTCCCTGCGTGTGCCCTGAGACAAGTCATTTATCTTTTTCTTTCTTTTTTTTTTTAATTGGGGAATTGGGGGATGGGAACAGCGCTGGGGAATTGGGGGAAGGGGAACAGACAAGTTGCTGTNCATTCCCTCTGAAAGCTCTAGGGGAGAATCGATTCCTGGCCTCTTCCAGCTCTGCTGGATGCTGGGAACCTTTGGCTTTCCTTGGCTTCTGACTACATCACTCCAATCTCTTCCTCTGTCTTCACATCATCTGCTTTTCTGTTGGTGTGTGTCTTCACCTCTTCTGCCTCTTGTAAGGACACTTATTGGATTTAGGACCAATCTACATAATCCAGGCTAATTTCATCTCAAGGTCTCTAATTTGATTATATCTGCAAAGACTCTTTTTCCAAATAAAACAACATCCACAGGTTGTGAGGATATGGATCTGAACATATCTTTTTGAAGGCCACCATTCAACCCACAACAATTACCCTACCAGATATGAAGGCATACTACAAAGCCATAGTATAACTCTATTACATATTGATACAATAACAGACTAATAGACCAGTGGGACAAAATAGAGAACAGAGAGTGTTCCAAGTTGGACACTGGAACAGCTGACATAATATGTGAGCAGGGAAGGATCAGTTCTGGAAATAAGTTTTAAAAAAGCAAACCTAGGGGCCGGCCGAGTGACATGTTGGTTAAGAGTTGGCTCGGGAGCACCAGCTCTGAGCAGCAGGGCCCCGGTTTGGATCCCACATGAGGGCCCATGACGCTGCACCCTCTACAGCTAAGATGGTGAACAACAGCTCGACCTGGAGCTGGGCTGCCGAGAGTCGCTGGTGACAATGTAGGCTACAGTGGGGCTGCAGTGGGCTGCCGTGAGTTACCGTGAGTGGCCAGCAGCTGCCGTGGGCCTCCGTGAGTAGCCATCCAAAGGCCGGTAACAGATCTGCCTCACCCGGGAAGAGCACAGTGATAATACCAACATGGGCCAGTGAAGCGACGTCCTCCACAACTAGAATGTGGAACAAAAGGACAGCAACTTGTCTGTTCCCCTTCCCTGATTCCCGAAAATCTTTTATACATATATATGGAGATAACTGTAATTTGGGCCCTACCTCACATCTTATATAAAGGTAAAATCTAGATGGATTAAAAGCCTAAGATAAAGATGAGTAGTGTGCTGGTGTGTGTGTGTGTGTGTGTGTGTGTGTGTGTGTGTGTGTGTGTGTAAAAAATAAGGAAGAACATCTTTGTGGCCTTTAGGATGGAAAAACTATTTCTTGGGCCGGCCAAGTGGCGCGATGGTTAAGAGCTGGCTTGGGACGCCAGAGGACCCCAGTTCAGATCCCACATATGAGTGCCAGTGACACTGCCCTCTACAGTTAAGATGCTGAACAACAGCTCAACCTGGAACTGGGCTGCCATGAGTCCCTGGCGATGGTGTAGGCTGCAGCCCCTGCTGCAGTG
>NW_017731356.1:7635553-7641758 GCF_001890085.2 Hipposideros armiger
GCAGGGGCTGCAGCCCACGCCGTCGGCGACTCACGGCTGCCCAGCTCCAGGTCGAGCTGTTGTTCAGCATCTTAGCTGTAGAGGGCAGTGTCACTGGCCCTCATATGTGGGATCCTAGCCGGGGCCTCTGGCGTCCCAAGCCAGCTCTCAACCAACGCGCCACTCGGCCGGCCCAAGTCATTTATCTTCTCCAAGTTACAGCTCCCTCCTCATAGTTGGGAACAATGATTGAATTTATTGGAGTCTTTGAGGAGAAAGAAGATCCCACAGGTGGAAACACTCTGTAAAGAATCTAGCTATCTGTGAGAGCCATTTGTGTCTTTCCTATCGAATCCAATATTGCATTTGTCAAATTGAATTTTCTGTAATGATAGAAATAAAGCTTTAGTTTCAAGAAATTTTAAGCTCCAAGCAGGAAAACGAGTTGTGGAGAGAGCCAGAGAGGCCTTCCCTGGGCCCCAGAAATCGCACTGCAGTTGGTGTCTCCCTGACGCAGCTCCTCTGATGGCGGGCTCTGCTGGAGGCTGTGATCCGCAGGCCCATCAAAGCACATTTAAGTATCTGCTGGAGGGCACGTAAACAAAACCTTCACTGAGGTAAACAGTTGTTCACTTTTACAGTCTATTTGCATGTAACTTTTATGCTCCACTATGATATATGGCTTCTATGCGTTTGGAAGTCATGGAATGTCATTCTAAGTGACTGGCTGATAAACAGCTGTTTACTCACTAGTTTTCAAGGCCCATGAACTCCTCTAAACTGGAACGCTGCTCCTAACTACCCATTCGTGATCGTGGTCATGGTTCCTAATGGGATGGGAGCCTGTTACCCTGACAGCCTCCATGGCACCGGCAGAAGGGGATGAAAGGTTGGGTGAGGGGGATCCCATGCTCAACCCTGAGGGCTCCACCACATTGTCTAAGCAAAAGCCCGTGTCGTATTGTGTGTCACATTGTGGCAAAACGTGGAGTGCCATATTGTGAGAAAATGTGGCATGTGCGCACTCTTAGCACATGGCCCATGTCACAAATATGAAGAGATTCCAGGAAAGAACTTGGGTGCTATAAACAGCACCTGTTCCTGAATCATGTGACTGAGCCCTCAGTACTCACCTTCTGCTGGTTTCACACCAAAAGGACTGTGTTCAGCTGCTTGACATGATCTGAAAGCACAAGCAAGAGCGTCAAGTATGTTAGTTCCATTTCCTGGTGACACCTGTGAATGCATCGGTGATGGAAGGCAGCTCACGTCTCCATCAGGGGGAAGAGGCCGTCCACAGCTTGATCACAGAATGGATCCAAATTCTGCTTGCAAGATTGTTGGTTTGAGTTTGGAAAGTATTTTTAATAAAAATAACATTATAAATAAAAGTCTGAAAATGTTTCCATGGTTATAATAATAATAATAATAATAATAATAATAATAATAATAGTTACCAAGTACTGAGTGTTTATTACTTGGGAGAAACTGTGCTAAGCATTTTATGTGTAATACTCATGGGATGCTCACAGTAAGCCCACAACATAGGGTGTATCGTGTCCATTTCACAGATGCGAACACGAAGGCAGAGAGGCCAAGTAACTTGTCAACATTACAAAGCAGCAAAGCTGTTTGGAACTTGTGCTCCTGACAACCCCTCCATAGTCTGTGGAAACTCTTGTGTTCTTCGTACTTCCCATATTTCCCAAATAGAAAAAAAATTAACAGATTTAATTGCACAATCAGGAAGATCTTTTGTCATCAGCTTTCTAGGCTAGTCCTCAACAACTGATATTAGCTACACACAGGTGGCTTATGAGAACATGAGTCTAAGCAGAGGACCAAGTGAAAGACGAGAAAGAATATGGAATATGAGGAAACCAGGGGTAGAGGAAGAAGTCAGAGACAGAGGAGGAAGAGGAAAGGCAAACGGGAATGGGAGAGAAGGGGTCTTCATGGAAGGGGGCGTGGGCCTGTGAAGATAAAAGGGAAGAACATTCCAGGCAGAGGGATTGGTTTGTGCAAAAATGGAGAGGAGAAAGCCTGGAGGGTAGAGAACGTGAAAAGGAACAGCGGGAGGAGGCTGGAGTTAGATGGTGAACGGCTTTGAGTGTCTTAAGAAGTTTAAACTCTGTTCCGTCTCCTCACCCAGCTCCACTTCTTACCTCTTTTGGGTTTCATTACATAAAAACGTAACAAATGTCAACTGGAAAAAGAAAGAAGCAATTGCTGGCATCTACAAAGACCAAATTCTTTTTAAAAGCACGAGATTACTTAGGTGTCATATTTATAATTAGAATCATCTTTTCCTTTAAAGTAATAACCAAAAAAAAAAAGATGATTTTCACATTTTCAAAATACGAATGATAATGCAACACATTAAGTTATTAAGAACGCTCAGATGCCTGTGATCACGGGCCAGGTCTGCTGGTGTGTGGGGTTGTTTTTTTTATTATTATTTTGTACGCCTTCTTCAACATGCTGACACTGTCGCTGCATGTAGCAGGTACTCTGTAAACGCTGGGGGCTGGAGTTTCTAGGCAAACCTTCAACTTCAGCAGGGAGCTGGACTCTTCATCAGGGAAACTGAGGCAGAAGCCTAATGATGAACTAACTCCGCCGCATTTAAAAAGACTGCTGCTTGGAACCGTCCAGGGTATTCGGGGCTCAGCCCACCACCAGAAAGAATTAAATTCCAGGCTCCTCTCCCTGCAGAGATGACACACCCACTCACTGAGTGCCCCGCCTGCCCGGCATTTGAGGAACTCACAATCTCACAGCAGCTCCTTCATTTTTGGCAGAGCCTGGATTTGTCAGATATGTTCAGGTGTCAGGAAGCTCTGGAATAAACGGGCCGCATTCTTCACTGTGACTTAAGTAAACAGGGCAGGCTCCTGTTCTCCTGAGGACAGAATGAGCGGCCCGCTTGGTAAATCTGAGGCCAAATTCCGTGCATTAGCCCATGATCGGCAGCACCAGAGGTGACCCTGTTGCTTCGCAGACTGGGCCCCGTTTCCGTACGGGTCCTTCCTGGCACATTGTCCAGGCCCACAGATACTGTGTGAAATCCGGCTTTGCCTTGCAGGAGCTCTGCGAAGCTGCTCTACACCTTCCCTCCTGGGCAGAGGCAGGAAAGGCCCCCTCCGAGGGACCCCTGGGTGTGTCGCTAATCCATCCGCCGGCTTCTGTGTCACATTTAATTACTCACTTGATACAGAATTATCTGTACAGAATTATCTGTGGAGCCTTCAAACTGGGGATTGCAAAGTGTAGCACACAGTCGCGCCAAGGTCGGTTTGGATTGTTCCAAAAGCTCTGATTACTACACAACCCCCTTCTTTTCAACCTGAGAAACCTGATTTCTCATTTCTCACAAGGAAGAAATTATAGAGTGTTTTGGAGGAAGCAAAGGGCCTTCCTCGGTTGTTTGCTGCAACGATGTGAAAGCCTCTGTGATCAATACCTAAATCCTAGAGCGGCCTTTAAAGCTAACTCACAGTGACCTTCTCACTGGGGCACGTTTGACCTTTGCCTACACAGAATATGGAACTGCAACTGGATGACATTTTGCAGGGAAATAATGCAAGAGGTTGGAAAGATGTTTTGTGTATATCCGCATTCCTACCTAGTTTAATTATCAGAGAGACCTTGGGCAATCCTTTTATGCCAATTCCTTTTTATGCAGCTATCTCAAAGGTAGGAGGACCTTGCATCTCACCAAATTTGCCATACCTGGGAAACTGAGGTCTTGGAGAGCTTCCTGGGTTCTAACTATACATTCCCTATGCCTGTGGGGTAGCTGCCAGCCACACGTGGCAATCAATTATCTGAGACATGGCTGGCCTGAATTGAGATGTGTGATAAGCGTTAAGATACACAACAGATTTTAGATTTTTTTTAAAAGTAAAGTGTCAGATTAATGATTATTTTTATAGTTGATTACATATTGAAATGACATGTTTTGGATATTTGGGGTTCAATCAGGGTTTCTGAACCTTGGCACCATTGACATTTTGAGCTGTGTAGTTCTTTGCTGTGGGATGCTGTCCTGTGTAATGTAGGAAGTTTGGCTGCATCCCTGGGTTTCACCCACAAACTGCCACCAGCACTCTCACAGTTGTGACAACCCGAAATTGACCAGTGATGCTCCTAGACATTAACAAATGCCCACTGGGGGGCAGAGGGAGAGCAAAATCTCCCCTGACTGAGAACCACTGGGATAAATAAAATACGTTATTAAGAATACTATAACTGTTTCACTTTACTTTTTGTAATGTGGTTGCTAGAAAACCTCAAAGCAGACATGCAGCTTGCATTTGTGGCTTATACTGTGTTTCTACTGGACAGCAGGGCCCCAGCTGAGCAGCTTGAGAACGAAGCTCTCACCTTTTCATTGTTGCATCACCAATGAGAACAGAGACCCGTGGGGCCTGGCACTGGGCAGAGGGGCAGGGGCAGAACCACGCTAGGTACTGTTTACAGGTGGGGTTGGTAGGTATCGGCCCACTGAGGAGGCTCAGGGGAGTAAGAGGAGAGAAATGGGACATGTACCAGAAAGACACAGATCAGGACCACAGGTGATGGAAGAAGACGCCTGCTACAACTCCTGGAACTGGAGGAAAAGAGAATTCATAGCAATTCCTGTGAAATCCCTGGCAAACATACCACTGGATGAAGGCCACTTCATAACCCCACGCTGTCTTTTTTTTTTTTTTAAGATTTTTATTGGGGAATTGGGGGAAGGGGAACAGACAAGTTGCTGTCCTTTTCTTCTTCAGTCTAGTTGTGGAGGATGTTGCTTCACTGGCCCAAGTTGGCACCATCATTACGCTCTTCCTGGGCGNCACCCCTTGATATGATTTGATTGAAGCACAATTTACTCCTGTGGTCTTCTTCCAAAACATGCATAACCCAGTCGAATCATAAGAAAACAGAAGTCAAACCCAAATTGAGAGACATTCTACAAAAGGCTTAGCCAGTACTCTGTAAAACAGAGAAGGTCATGAAAAACAAGGAAACCTTGAGAAACTGTCACAGATCAAAAGAGAATAAGGAGATATGGCAACTAAATGCAATATGGTATCCTGCATTGGACCCTGAAGAGTAAAAAGACATCAATGGAAAAAAACTGGTGAAATCTGAATAAATCTGGGGTTTACTTATTAGTAGCATACCAATGTTAATTTCTTGGTTTTCACAAATGTACCAAGTTATGTAACAGGTTAACATCAGGGGAAGCTTGGTGAAGGTGACATGGGAACTCTCTGTAGTATTTTTACAACATTTCTATAAATTGAAAAATTCTTCCAAAACAAAACATTTATCATGTTTAAAAAATAATTTCAAAGAAAGGTATCAGAAGAAACTTGTATCAACTAAAACTGACAAAAATGAATGTCTAAAATATACATGGAACTCCAACAAATTAATGAGAAAAATGAAAAATCCAATAGTAAAATGGACAAGGATATGACTAGGTAGTTCCCAGAAGGGTCAATCCAAATGACTAAGAAATACATGAAGAGATGCTCTACATCATTAATAACCAGAAATGCTCTTATTTGTGTTGATGAGGATGTGGGGAAACAGACCTAGTTCATTCCTGGTAGGAGAGGAAAGTGGAACAGTCATTCTGGAGAGCAAGTTGGCAGCACTGTGTGAGATGAAGGGTGCAATTACCTATAACCCATAATTCTGCTCTAGAGCTAACACCCCAGGAACACTCCCCGAGACCATAAGGGACCATAGAAAACGATGGTCCCCACAGTGTGGTTTGTGGCAGCAAAGCATTAAGCCAATAACAGTTTCTATAACTGGGGTTGTAATCAAAACATGGCAGACTCACACTCTGGAAAATGATGTAGAATTAACCCGATGCACGTTCACCAACATAGATAAATCCTTAAAACTTGTGCTGCGTGGAAAAAGCAAACTCTACTCCACCCCCCCAAAAATACATGTACCGAAGTACCATTATGAAATGTCATACATTTCAATGATATATTCTAAACACATTAGTATGCATATTTACTATACGAGGTCTGACAATTAAGTCCACAAACTTGTTGCAATGATGTTACTAACATTTTTTTATATCAGAGAGATTATTCATTATAAATTTGTACCAACTGGACAAACAGTTAACCAAGTTTACTATTTGAAAGTGCTTTCAGCACTTCAGGCTGCGTGAAAAAGTTAGATGACCTGAACTTCTTGCCAACAATTC
>NW_017731356.1:7649454-7654729 GCF_001890085.2 Hipposideros armiger
AGCTGTAGAGGGCAGTGTCACTGGCCCTCATATGTGGGATCCGAACCGGGGCCCTCTGGTGTCCCAAGCCAGCTCTTAACCAACGCGCCACTTGGCCAGCCCCTCATGCTGTCTTTTAACTGAAGAAAGTTTTCCTGGCATCAAAACAATAGAAAATAATGTGTCATTTGAAGGCTTAGAGTCTCAGTCAGCACCCCAGCACCCAAGTCCCCCTGCCTCATTTTAAATTTCTGTTTTCTGGCTCTGATCCCCTTAGCTGGCCTTTCCTCAGCTGTTCTGTCCGATCCTGGGTCCCCCTTCCCACCCACCCTGTCCCACTCAGGACGCAAAGCCCTCAAAACTTGCTGTTTCTTAAGGCGCTGAACCAACCTTTCCACCTCCACATGTGCTCCCAACCTGTTCTAATGTGGTCACATCTCCCAGGCTGGGAACTCTTTATGGACAACCTGACTTGCACACCACCTCCAGTCCTTCCTAAAACTGGTCCCTTTCTGATTCTTCTCCCGATAGGTAGATCTTGATGTAGGTATTGATTCATGGCTGAGTGCTATCTCCAGTGCCAGGAATCTCCTATTGCCTCTAGTGAGGCTCGGGGCTGCTGTCCCATAATCTACCCCATAGTACCCATTAAGGGAAAGATGTTTCAATGTTATCACTTTATCCACTAAGTTCCCTTTGATGGAAAGTAACATAAAATTCCAACTCAAGCTCTCTCAACAAATAAGAGGTGGGCAGCTCCACCGTTAATTTGGCCACCTGATAACATCATTAAGGACCCAGGTGCTGGACACTGTTTTTACTTGGTCATTCTCAGCGTGTCCATTTTTTTCTTAGGGTTGCTCCCTTCATAGTTCCCCAAATACCTTCAGCAGTCCCAGGTGCTCCATCCAGAGACAATGTCCAGAGGTAGAAAAGGGGTCATCTCTTCCCTGTGTCTCTTGAGGAGTGAGAAATCCTTTTCCATAAGCCCCTAGGGGACATCTCATTGGCCAGAGCTGCATCACATACTAACCAATAACTGTCAAGGAGTATGGGACCACCCACCATGATTGGTTGAGACAATGGTTCTCAAAGCAGGGTCCTCAAACCAGCGGTATTAGCATCACCTGATGCAAATTCTCTGACACCATCCAGACCTACTAAATCAGAAACCCTGAAAGCAGAGCCCTGCAGTAAAGCCTTCTAGGAAGAAAGCCATGACTGTTTTATGACTTCCATCTGCATGGTCTGCTCTGATGCAAGACATTGGAATTCCAACTACAAGAAAATCTGACAGCAAGAAGAAATGTCAGAGATTTTCCCAACACAGTTAATTTTACAGAAGAGAGATTTTGCATGCTGCTGCCTTAAAAAAAATTTAAAAAGAGCATTTTCATTAACACCATAGACTTAATGAGTTACCTAAAGTTCAGCAAAAGAGATCCTACCTTGATCACATTGAAATGACCTCAGGAGGTATTTTTCCCTAGAACACCCAAAGGGTTTTTAATTTTATTTTTTAAGACCTAGAGATATGGATGATTTTTCAGCCCTAAATAAGAAAAAAAAAGCACAGACAACACACATTAAAATAAATTTCAATGGTGGCACTTCAGCTAGGGATCCAAGCTGTAGTGTTCTTGAACAGCCATCAAACCAGGAACTCAACCCCCAAAGCTGAACCCCAGATGAGGATCTTGGGGCAACAGAACCCAAGAAACAGGGCTGTCACATTACTCACCCAGGCTATCCATTCTATAGTCCTGCCAGGAATTCCCTTCAGATCCTGGGAGCATGTTTTACTAGAACAGGATATTGCCTGAGACAGGAATCCTACGAGCTCTCTCTCAGCCTGGGTCAACCCTCAGAGATCCTCAGCAGGTATCCAGAGACTCAGAGACCCACAGAGAAAATGGCATATACTTTGAGATTTCCAGGAGAAAAGGGCTTTCACTGAGAAGACTATGTCAGCAGATTTCAATGGAAACCCTGACTAAAGGGCAAGGGTGACACTGTCCTGATGTCCCTGGCCTTAGGGTTCTCCAAGAGAAATGGTCATTTCCAGATTCTCTACTCCTGGCCCTGCCACTGATTTTTCCTTTTCCTTGCAATGGCCTCAGTTTACCGAAAATGATGAGCTCTGAGCTCTGAAGTTTCATGAATCTGTGCTGGGCCCACTCTCCAGCTCCGAGTCCAGCATCACTCCACCCTGACTTATCTTAGGTCTAATACACCAGCTCCCCAGGGTGCTGCCACCAAGAACTTTCTTTTCAACGAGAAACCCCAGCTCCAGCTCCACTGGGTCTTGGCACATCTGCCAAGTCCTGTCCCTGACCGAAGTCTGACATCTTTCTGTGGGAACCCAGGTGGAGGAGAGCGTGTTCATACCTCAGCCCTGCAGGAGCACTAAAGTTCAAAGCCCCAGGAAGAGCTCTGCCTAAGCTGGGTTCATGAATGCTTTATTATTGTTCTGCTGAGCAGTTACCCCTATGCCAAGCAAGTCAGAGCAAGCCTTCGAAGCCGTGGTGATGGATTTCTCAGGAAACCCATGGGAGTTATTAATATTCATGTTCCCATCACACTTTCACAAGTAATGGAAGCTTGTTTTCTGTAACAGATCATTAGGCTAGGAAGACAAGTGACCTCCTAGACTTTTGAAGCACAAAGGGTGGCCACCCAAGACGTAGAAGGGACTGAGGGGAGAGCAGACAAGGCAAGAGGCTCCACGGTGTTAAACTCGATCCTTTTGGAGATTCCCAGAAGACCCTTTCCTTGGTGACCCTTCCCTTCGTGGGCCTCTGAAGAGCGAGCAGTTGTGGAATCTGGGGCTGTTCAGCCTCTCCCCTGTCTGCAGAGAACCACAGGGCGCAGTGCGGGTGTCTAAGGTTACAGCTCTGAAAGCACAGGGTGGGGAGTTGGGATACCTGCCCGCTTTAGGGCACTAGACAGGCCTGCAGACTCAGGCTCAGAGAGCAGGAGCCACAAGGGTCAGAGGGAGAGCACTGGCCAGGCTCAGGGGAGATCAGGTTCCCAGCAGCAGGCATTGGCGGGAGGAAGGGTAGACCCGTCCTGCAACTAAAAGAGCCCCTCAAAGGGGACAGGAACGGGAGCCGGAGAGTGATGATGATGACAAACAGGCCTCTCAAAGCTGCCCACTGCTCTCCCCACGCTGAGAGGGCCCAGTGCACATGCAAGCTGCTTCCCACACCCCATTCACACCTCAGAACACTTCTCACATTGCGTCATCATTAGATGTGTGGCCTCTTGGGGCCTCAGTTCCCTCCTCTGCAAAAGGAGCATAAGAGTATGCAATACCCACTTCATTTTGTTGTAAGAATTAGAAGAGTTAATGTACATAAATGTGCCTAAAACAGCACCTGGCATTAAATATGGGCTATCATCATTATTAGTAGTCATATTACAATATGTATGAGCTCATTTCCCTCAGTAGACTGAGTTGTCTGGAAGCAGGAACCGTGTCTCATCGTATCTGTTACCCCAAAGCCCAGCACAGGGCCAGGCATCATTTAATTGCATAATAAACACCTGGTGAGCAAATGCATCAATGAATGAATGATACCTTCCCTAATCCTGCCATTGTAGGAAAAGCCTCCTCCCATTCCCCGGCTACCCAGCGTCATTTCTTCCTCATAGCATCAGGTCGTTAATGCACTCAACACATATTTATCGATCCCGAGTTCTGGTCCAGGTGTTGTTCTGGGCACTGCCAGTACAGCAGGGCAGAAGGAGTGACAAGACTCCCAGGCCTCGTGGCGCTTACCTTTGATGGGGCAGATGGAGGAGACAAACGGAAAAACAACATAAACAAGTAAAACACGTTATGCTAGCTGAGGATCTGTGCTGTGGAGAAAATTTGAACGGCAAGAGCACCAGGGAGCAGGAGTGCAGAGGGCAGATCTGCCTGAAAGGGGATCCTTTCAGTCAGCCGAGGGGGTGAGGGAGCCAGCCAGGAGGATGTCGGGAAGGGTCCTCCGGCACCCTGGGTGTAGCCGTTAAGTGAGGGATATATTTACATATAGCCTAGTGCTACACCTGGCACGTTGTGATTGCTTTAACTGGTTCTTCGCATTACTTCAGTCTTATTCCCTCACCTTCCCCAACTCCCGCCCTTCCAAAATGATACAGAGGCGGGAAGCTGCTGGAGGAGGCTGTCACTCCGCTTGCTCCTTGAGGAGCGTGCATGCGTAGGGAAAAAGAAGAAAGGGATGATTGACTATTAATGATATTTTCTGCACCAGACTGTGGCAGCTCGTGAGTAGCCATCTCCAACTTTGTCGATACGCCCAGCAGAGGATCTGCCACATAGTAGGTAGCCAATAAATGCTTGATGGCAGAATAAATGAAGAAGACAGTGCAGTGACATGCCGTGGGGCGTGATACTGTAATGTGCTTGTTTCCATGAGCCCTGCCAGGCTGCTCAGCCAGCATGAGCGAGCGACACCCACAGAGCGAGGCTTGATGGAGCCCTAACATCTCAGGGGCTTCACTCTCTTGCTGTCTCGCGTGAACACTCCCTCAAATGCCACCTGGTGTTAGGGGTGGGAAGAGAGGGGCTGACCACCAAGGGGGGGCTAGGTGATTTTACTACAATTTAGCTTTGTTGGCATTTAGATAAATCATCCCTTCCTGTAATTTTAAACTTGAGCTCAGTGTTCTCAGAGAGATTATAAATGATTAAACAAAGGAAGGTGACTCTGGCTTCAAATCAGATGGAAATTAGCATCATCTAGCACTGAGGACCGGCCCTTCACGTGGCCCACGTGTCAGCAGAAGGAGCTTATGATTGGACAACAGCGCCCAAGTTCTGGCTGATGTTAATCCCAGATGTGCCTGGAACCCAAAAGGGCTAATTTAGGTGATCCGGGCACTCGCCCCCATTACAAGAAGGAAATGAAGAAAATGAAATGAAATGAAATGAAATGAGAAAAAAGAAAAGAAAAAGGAAATCTTGGTATAAGAATAGCAGGGATTTACACTAACTGTTCATTTTCTACGTACCACACGAAGTACATATATGTCTCATTTTAATGTTTTACATCATGTGGTAGGTGCTGCTATCTCTGCTTTACAGGTGATGAAGCTGAGGTTTACAGAAGTGAAGTCACTCAACCCAAAGGCACACAGCAGGAGGAGCTGGCAGTGGAGCTAGGATCTGAAGATGGCATGGGGCCCCATGGGCAGCCACAGAGTGCACCCCAAAGGGCTCGTGGGCAACAATGCCTTGAAAGAGCTTCAGCGGGGGCTACCCGCCCTTGAAGGAGAACACTAGGAGGGA
>NW_017731356.1:7661562-7664693 GCF_001890085.2 Hipposideros armiger
TGCTTGGGAATCCCTGGGTCACATACTCAGTAAGGTCTCTGACTGATCTGAGTTTACAGACCTCATCTGCCATTTTCCCATTCATAGGCAAATTCAAGGAAAGTCATGTCACATAGTTATTATGCTCCTTGAAGCCACAGTGCAGGAGACTGTGCCTGTAGTCCCTGAGAGAATGAACACCTTCATCCATCCACCTAACCATTCATTCATTCATTCACTCAACATTTATGGAGCGCCCACTGAACACCAGGGACTATTTTAGGAAAAGGAGAAGCAAAGGAGAATCTCCAAGCCCTCCTGAAACATAAACCATGAGACAAGGAGACAAAGTTGCAAAATGCAATGAGACCTGTCAATAGCAGGGTCGGAGCCCATGCAAATATGGCCAGAGATGAGGGGCGTTGAGGCACAAGGATGGAGAGCCTGTATGCATGTGCTACACCCACCGAAATTTCCATCTTCCATTGTACACACCCTGGGAGCAATGCTGACAGCAGGCGTATCTTTAAGCTAAGGCAGACAATGATGCTTCCCACTGTTCTAATCCTGGAACTGCTATGCCACCTCATTAATATGTGAAAATGTGTTAAAAAGCTGCTGATAAACAGCTGCACCGAGGCAGAAACTGTGGCTCCCCTCACATTGCAAGCTTTATTGGCTCTCAAACGTGGCACTGGAAACACAACTTTGCCTGTGTGTATCAACTGGGTAATTTGCTGTAACTCCAGTTTATTGGTAGACATTTTGCCATGTCATGTGTCCCCAGCCGTAGTTTCAGGACACCTGTGATTTACAAGCTCTGTAAACTGCCTCTTTCTTAGAAAGAACTGTCATGTCGACCGGCGTAGTTGTTTTAACAATTCCAATTTGTCAATAAAACGGAAGATTGACTAGCTTCCATGCACCNGCGCAATGATGGTGCCAGCTTGGGCCAGTGAAGCAACATCCTCCACAACTAGACTGAAGAACAAAAGGACAGCAACTTGTCTGTTCCCCTTCCCCCCATCCCCCCAATTCCCCAATAAAAATCTTAAAAAAAAAAAAAAAGAAGAAGAAGAGGCTTCACATACCTTAAAGGGATGAGCAGGATCTTGATAGCAGGGGAGGGAAACACTCTCCAGATGGAGGAGCTACACAAGTGGAGAAGATGAAGTGACAAAGGCATAAAGTTTGGAAGAATATTAATGATTGAAGGATTGAGTATAGGAGAAACTTAATGAGAGATGAGGCTGAAACCAGACCATAGAAAATCTTATGTGTTATACAAAAAGGCTTGGCCTTTGTCCTTTGATACGTAAGCAGACATAGATTTTGAGTGTTTATTTTTCTGAAGACTTTCCCCTACTTCTCTCTTGAAATCCAGCTGCCTGGACTTGGCACACCTCCACTTCTAATTCTCATACACATCGCAAACCTCATAGGTCCAAACCAAATTCTCAATCTTCTCCCCACAGCTGCTCTTTCTGCAGTCTTCCCATTTTCTTGCTGCTAAAGCCAAAAACCTAGGAATCAGCTTTTGCTCCTTTTTTTTCTCTCACACCCCAATCCATCAGCAAATTCTAATACCTCAACCCTGAAAATATATCTAGAATTGAGCCACTTCCCACCACCATCTCCATGGTCCAGCCATCATGATTTATTGCCTGGATTATTGCAAGAGCTTCCTGTCTCCCACTCAGAGTGTAGTCTTCACCCAGCAGCTAGAGTGATCCTTGGGAAATTATGTCAGATCATGTCAGTCACTCCTCTGCTAAAAACCCATCAAGAGGTTCCCTCTCACTCAGAGGAAAGGTTCAAGTCGTTTTTGTGGCCTCTGCACTCTCTAAGACCTGCCTTGTCTCCTTCTCTGCACTCTGCCCCCACTGCCCCTGCCTCTGCATCACCCCCAGCATGCTGGCCTCTTGGCTGTCACTCACACCCCAAGCATTCTCTACCTCAGGATCTTTGTACATGCTGTTCCCTTGGCCTGGATCTTGAGATGGGGAGATGAGCCTGTATTACCCAGGTGTGTCTAATGTAATCAAAAGACTCTTATAAAAGGGAGGCAGAGGGAGATTTATAGAGAAGAGGAGGCGGCAATGTGATGATGATGGAAGCAGAGATTGGAGTGATGTGGTCATAAGCCAAGGAACGTGGCAGCCACCAGAAGCTAAAGGAATAGAGCGTCCATCCCCTGGAGCCCCAGAAGGAGCCAGCCCTACTAACACCTTGATTTTAGCCCTCTAAGACTCACTGAAGACTTCTGGCCTCCAGAACTCTAAGAATAAANCCATTTTTATAAAATAGCGAGAACACACCCAACACTCACTATGTGCCCAGCACAATTCAAAGTCTTTACAAGTATTAACTCGTTTAATCAATGCAAAAATTCTACGATGTGAGAAATTTCATCACTCCCATTTATGGAGAAGGAAAGTGAAGCCCTGAAGGTTAACTTGTCCAAGATCACACAGCTCCAGAGCCCTCACTCCCACCCACTAGACTATGTGTGTCTGCTGTTAGGGTCCCCAGGAAACCCCCTTAGATTTTTATCTCACTTGCTGCCTTGACACAGAGTAACCTCTCAGTCTTGCCATGGGGAATGTGTGTATGCTCCCAAGGAGTTATCCAATTCAGCAAATCCAATGAAACCTATTCAGCACCTGCCAGGGCTGGAGGCAGGGGTGGACTTCACTTGGTGTGGGAGTCAGGACTCTCCCCACTGCAGTTCAGTCCCAAGGAGGAGGTATACTGATGCGGGATATGGCTTAGAACACTATTGGCCTGCAATGCAGGATGGGATATTCTGTGCAATGAGCAAGAAGTTAGACACTCTTGCACCTGCTCTCTGTCCTTTTGAGTCCCTGACTTTATTTTCAGACTGTGCCCACATATCTGGTTAGTGTGATAAGTTCATCCTCGGGCTTCCTACCAACCCCCTTCTCCCAAGTCTCTCAGGCACAGGACTTAGGCCAGCTCTGTTCTAGGCTTTATTTCCCTAGACTATCTCCCTGTTAGATTCAGTGGTCATTGCCCTCTTCCCTTAAGAATGGTCAAGACTTGGATGTGGCCTCAGAAAAAGGGACCAAGGAAGTCAGTTTTTAGTCCAGTCCTTGATCTCTTCAGGAGGCAAAGAAGAAACTGACTCACAC
>NW_017731356.1:7670733-7708756 GCF_001890085.2 Hipposideros armiger
GACTTTCCTTCTAGAAGCATTTAGATAATTCTCCTGGCACACACATCTCCCCTGAACCCCTTCCCCTCTCCACCCCTTTGGAAGAGGGCAAAAGTGGGTTCTGGGTCAGGGTGTCCCCACATCTATTGCGATGTGAATGTTTCCTGACAATGCCAAGAGTAGGGACCTTAGAATTGTAAATGCAGCATTAAGTTAAAGCCCTCAATATAAAA
Source organism: Hipposideros armiger (assembly GCF_001890085.2). Taxonomy (NCBI): domain Eukaryota; kingdom Metazoa; phylum Chordata; class Mammalia; order Chiroptera; family Hipposideridae; genus Hipposideros; species Hipposideros armiger. The sequence goes on from NW_017731356.1 coordinate 7,670,946, forward strand.
TTTGACCTAATTAAGACACTAGCAGGGCAAAGCTTTCTAATAGCAATTACGCAGGTTGTAAAAGGGTGAAGTACCTTTTAAAACCAAGAAATGCTTCTGCCAGAAATAAGCACCCCTGAGGGTCAAATGAGGAGTTATAAATGCAGGCCACGCCCTGACCTCAAGCGGGGCACCTCCCTGCCATCAGCTACCTCGAAGGCTGCCAGGCTGGAGGTCTCTCCAGGGAGCGCTGGGCTCCTTCCTCTGTCATCAGTCTCATGGACAGTTTCTCAAAAGCTGCAGTGATCCTCTCAGTCGTGTCCCTTGCCCCACTTACTGAGCCATTCATTCATTCGCAGATGTTTTTTGAGCATTTCCTATATACCAAGACCTGTCTCAGCTCCTAAAGATGCAGAGATGCATCAAATCCTAATGATAAGATGCCCCCCGCCCCAAGGCAACCTCTAGGCCAGAAATAATTTGTGGACATTTGCTTGCAGTTTTGAAGCTCTCATGACAGGAAATTATTCATTCAGGTCTATTGGAATAGTGAACCCTTATTAGGTAAGTATAGGCATTGTGCAAGATGCTGAGGATATAAAGATGATTAAGTCCTATCGCCCCTGTCCCTGAGAAGTCACAAGTCTAATGGCAAAAATAGACATCTGCATAAACACGTAAGGTAATGAGTAATATCCCTCAGTGGCAGATGGGAACCAGGAACAGAGGTTCGCCCCAGCTGAGGCAGCAGCCTGAGTCTGGAAATAAGGTTTGTGGTTCTGTTTGGTTTGCAGGACAGGCACGCCCACTTTAAACTACAGAAACAAGAGGTAAGTCTTTAGAGTCTGGGGCCAGACAGCATAGTTTCAAGTCCCGGCTCCTACACTTACTGTGTGGTCTTGGGGAAGTTACTTAAACTCTCTGGACTTCCATTTCCTCATCTGTGAAGTGAGGCTGGTAAAGCCTCCTCTTTGAGTTGTTTTCAGGATTAAAGAAGATAACACATGCAAAGCACCTACCGCAATGCACTGCCGGCTCCATCATTAGCTGTGAAATGTTGGTCAAGTCATTTGAATTCTCGGCTAAATTTCTTCAAAACACCTCCTTCATTGGATGGTAAGAGAATTGAATGACCATACACATGTGAGCTCTTGTAACAACGCCGAGCACAAACCCTTAATGATCGTTATTGATGTTTTTATTACTACAAACACACCCTCAATGTCATCATAAAAATGCTTTACCTTTTGCAGGCTCTTCTCATATTCAAAGGAAAAGACCATCTGCCTGGAAAGCAGGGCTTTAATTACAAGGATTTAGGAAACTCGATGAACCTCTCCAGGTCATGGTCTTTGCATAGATAAAGTTACCTCCCCCAGAACCTTCCCAGTCACCCACTTCCCTGGGAGGCAGGATCAGGGGCCTCTGAAACATGTCAACAGCACGTGGATCAATAGCTATCCTGAGATATGTGTCACTTCGTTCCCCAGCTCATCTGCAAGCTCTTGGAGAACTAGTACTTTGCTCTCACCCATCTATCCCATGGGAAATCCTAACTACATGTTTGTTGAATGAGCAAATCCAAGTTTACATCTGAGAAGGCTGGGGATGCTGACCAATTCTATTAACCTACTTACAGTCACCAGTCTAGCTAGCGGGTGATGTGACCCTCAGAACTGAAAGTCTTGTTTTTAAGACTGTGTCTTCTCCGGGACCACAAAGTCAGCCTCTACGACATGATAAATGGGAACCAGTGTTTTCTTTGCAAATAATTCTTCATTCTAGGGGCTTAATATCAATTATCTTTCTGTTGCAAGCTACTCCAGGGCATTTAAAAACTAATTTGACTTAGCAAATATCAATGTATCTGCAACTTGTTGGCAATATACCTACCTGTTCACAGAGCAAGTGCCACTGGATCCTGACTCAAGATATGACCCAATGTGCGCTATCAGGATGACTAATGGTTTGTTGTCGCCTGCAAGGAGAAGCAGCTGAAATGTTTTATAAAGAGCTCATGACCACTGGCTCTGGTTTGTTCTTCCTCCGTGGACATCCATCCAAATACCCAAAGAAGTGGAAATGAAATCTTCAAACCCCAACCTCAATGATTTCTACTCCAGACACTAAGGTCTCCTCCTGATGCCAAATCATGATTGTGGAACACAAGAACGGTGAAAAACAATTTATTTATGTATTTATGTATTTTTAGCTGAGCCATCATGCTACCTGTTGGCAGCTCACACTCTTGAGCGAGCTCTTAACCAACTGAGCCACTCAGCCAGCCCAAGAATGGTGAGAAACAAATGTTACCTTTCACATTCCAAAAGGGGCTCTTAGAACTCAGAGACCAGTTTTAAAAAGCCAACGCCTTAGCTTTCCAAGAATTCAGTTGGAGGGACCATAAAAAATGAGCTGACATTTTCTAGCCCAAATTTTGGATTTATCAACATAGGGTCTGTGACAGCCCATTCTGGCAAGTGGGACTCCACGAATATCTACGTAGTAAGAGCCACTTGCAAGATGCTGAATGGAGAGGCTGTCTTCTAGGTAATCCTTTCTTGGGAGTAAAGAGCAATTGTGAAGAAGGCTGGGGGGTGGGGGTGGAGCTTAGGTGAAAAGAGATACATTGGAAAGGACCCTCCTAGGCCGCGGCCGTGTATGTGCACACACACAAAATCACACACACTCCCCACCTGGGACCTTTCCTTCAGGGAGTTCCACTGCAATAGTCTTTTCCTGCCTTCCAATGCTGTGAAGGGTGAGAAGAAGCAAGAAGAGATTCTGTCACAGCCGTTTGGCAAGCCCAAATCAGGTGATGTCCTTTTCTGATGCCACCGCTTCATAGTATTTGTGATCATGGGACACCATGACCCTTGTCCTTCAGACTTCACACGCACCCACCGTGCACATCTTAATGCTACTTTAAACGTTGGCCAACTTTAAACGTTGGCCATAGACTTGCTGTTCTACAGTGAACTTAACTTTGATCTTAACCTATAAGAGGTGGTCGAATTTGACCATATTACCTATCAGCCACCCAATTATATAAATAGATGAAACCCTTCTATTATGAAGCGGTAGGACGGTACTAAGTTCTTTGAATATGGCTTTAAGTATAATAGTTCTCAGATTATGCAGTAATTTATATGTCTGGTGCTCTCACTAGACCAGCGGTTCTCAACCTGTGGGTCACGACCCCTTTGGGGGTCGAACAACCCTTTCACAGAGGTCGCCTAAGACCATCAGAAAACAAAAAGATATTTACATTATGATTCATAACAGTAGCAAAATTACAGTTCTAGAGTAGCAATGAAAATAATTTTATGGTTGGGGGTCACCACAACATGAGGAACTGTATTAAGGGGTCGCGGCATTAGGAAGGTTGAGAACTGCTGCACTAGACTATGAGTATCTTAAGTGCCAAGGTCATCTTGTTGGGGAAGCAGTGCAATGCCTGACATATTATTCAATTAATTATTTGATGAATAAGCGAACAAAACATGTACAAATGTCTGGAGACACTGTGGCTAAAAGCCCAGATTCAGAGGTCAGCCGACCTGGATCCCAAACCCAGCTCCATCCTTATGAGCTGCGTGATCTTGGACAAATTACTTCACCTTTCTCTGGAGTTTTCAGATTCCTCATCTATAACGTGCTGCACTAATAACATATACTTCATAGATGCACACCACAGTGCATGACAATACGTATTGTCATGGAAACTTGTATGTGTGGCCATCGTAGCTACTAACAGACTCCAAGCGTTTAACAGGTGTGATCCCCAACTCTAGTCGAGAACAACCCATTTTGTATGAGACACGATTTAATGGCCTTCCAGAATGCGAAAGAGCTCCAGGCACTGGTGAGCAGCTGTTTTCTACCTCTGCGGAGGACCTGCTGAGCGTCTTAAAGAGCCACATGAGCACTCTGGGCAGGAGGTATTAGACAGAGCCTCCTAATGTTCAAGGGTATGAAACTCGAGGCCGAAGCCTCAAGAAAAGCCATGGAATCCTCTTCTCTTGAGATTCTTTAAAACCTGGATACTTCATCGGCTCTCTCTAAGTCGGGTAAAGACCAGGAAAGCATCTCCCATGACAAGAACAGGCAGCTGGCCCAGGTCAGTCGAGTTTGAGTCGCAGCGCTGTTGACCTGGTTCCTGTGAAGTACTGTTATTACCTGCAGATATTAATACGTACAAAAAGGAGGAAAGCACGAAAGCAGACTCCTCCACTTGCTGAGGTTGTAATGAAACATTTAATATGCTCTTAGTCCTCATTCAGAGTAACTTTAAAGCTTATTAAGAAGCCACTTCTGAAGGACCTGAATCAACGGTGCCTGGTGGGAGTTCTCATGGGAGCAGGTAGCTTTGGGGGCCAGGTTCAGAGGCGACCTCAGGTAAGCACCTAATGACCTACCGCATGCCAATCATGATATATGCAATTTCTAGCTTCAGACAGCACATAGAAGAGGGGGAAAGGCACTTCCACTCCGCCCTCTGTGGAGGGAAAGTGTCCCAGAAACTATGAGGGGAGAGGCCCAAATTACACACCTATTATTCCTTTCAGACAGAAAGCTGTTTTGCGTATTTCCTCTGGGGAAGAAAATATTCTGATTTTAGTGCAGAAGTGGCTGCAGCCTCTTGCTCTTCTTCTTGCCAGCTCAGAGAAAGAAACCAAAGAGAAAGCAGATTTGTAGAAGGGAAAGCAGCGAGCAGAGGCTTTGCTCCTGAGCAACCTGAGGCTCGAGTGAAGGCTGAAAAGGGACCCTGTCCATACAGCACCTACAGGTGAGCAAGGAAACAAGGCTCGTCTGCAGTTTCATAACCATAAAAGGGGATTAAACAGAAGGCTGGAATGGTTATATGTGATAAAGACAGTTAAATGGAATTTAACGGTTTGTTCTCTTCCAAATTACTGAACATTAAGTTTAAATGTTTTCATATAAATACTAAATTATACTTATATAGCAGGATCACAAATTCACACGTTACCACTCAGTTTTTTAAGGACAATGTAGCTTCTTTATTTCCTAAAGCTATTCTTCCTTCAAGATAGCACCCCATTGAGGAGTAGGGGAAAAAAAAAACTACTTGCCAATTAATAATAGCTCAGACTCTTCCCTTTTAAACAGTGTCTTTTGGTAATTCCTTTTTTTTTTTTTTGAAAGCTTGTAAGAGTTTATTTGAGCCAAACTGATGACAATTACCAGGAAACAAAATCTCACAGATTGAGAAAATGCTCCCAATAATTCCTTTTTTTTTAAAAGAGAGAGCGTGTTCTGTTGATTTTCTGGCCCCCCGAATGGCTCAAGGTGATGGGAAGGAGGGCTGTGGCTGCTACACTGTGGCTGGTCTAGCTCACCCTTGATCTGGTGTCTGTGGGGGCACAATTGGCCCCTTGTGGCCTTTGGGGACACTGTGTAATCATTCCCTACAGGATGCCACATACACCCGGCTGCAGGGGAGTAGGGCCCTGCAGGGGAGTACGGCCCAGGCCACCCCAAGGCCAAGCTGCTATGGCTCCCAAGACACACTGGACAGGTTGCCAAGCCAAAGCCATCATCTCCTCAAGGCTTGCAGCCTCTCCCAAGCATTGGACAAGGAGAGGTGCCACAAGCCGCAGGGTTCTCAGGCTCTCCGTTCCTAGCAGCACATGTCTATCACAGCCTGCTCTCCGCCCCAAGCTTCCCCCTTGCAAAAGAGAAAATAGTATTTTTCTCTTACAGCTGCACTTGCTTTGTTTCAGCACAACTGGTTTTAACCAGCTGCAGCTATAAACTGATCATGACCTTTAGCAACCTCACCACCATCATCACCACTAAGAAAAGCTGATAAATAACTGAGAGCTCTGAGCGACTCCGATTGGCCAGACTCTTCCTGGACCCAACTGAGGGCTCTTTCCTGACCAATGAACCACAGGAATCGTTTCAACCAAGCACACACAGATGAACGGGTGCCCTCTGACTTTGCCAGGGTACAAATTTTCGATCATGAATTAGAATAAATACGCTGACCCCCTCCCTTGCTAGTGCATAAGACCCCTGACTTTTCTCCTCAGCACATTTGTTCACTGCTGCGTATCCCTTTGCCTGAGAAGCAACTGAGTTTAGGGCCTGTTTTGCTTGCACTGTAGTCATTGGTTTTCCATTCATAATCCCTACAGGAGGAGGAAGCGAGGACCCTGGCATCTGATGTCTTTGCCTTCCTCTTTGGTCCTTGTTCTCCTCCTCTAAAGTTCTTCTTTTTGTGCAGTAGGACTTCTCCTGAGTCATTGTTCCCAGGGGCACTAAGTCACATGACCTAGCACTGCTGGCAGATGGGATACAGGGAGAGAAAGTGGCTTAGTAATAAGGACACTTATTGAGAAGCAGTTTTAAATTATTATTCCCATTATATACCTATATTTAGAATGAGAAATACATAGTTTAATCTCGTAGGCAACAGGACAGTCAAGATTTTCCTTATTAAATTATATACTAATAATTTCTTTTTTAAACCACTTATATAGTGCTTAGCTACTTAGGTACTTTTCTAAGAGCTTGACTCATTTAATTCTTGCAATGCCCCTATGCAAAGGGTACTATTCTAATTATCATCCTCATTTTATAGATGAGGGATCTGCAGCACAGGACAGTTAGGTAACTTCCTTGCCCACCATTACAAGGTGAGCTGTGCATGAGCCAGGATTCAAGTCTAAGCAGTTTGGCTCCTGTAAAAGTCACCCACTCCTACCATAGTACCGCCACTGGGTGTCAGCATACCAAACTGAAGAAGCAGCAGTCTTTTAAGGAGGAGAAGGAAAAGCATTTATTTACCAGGGGCCTTCTAGATGCAAAACAGTTATGCATACATTTCCTAATTTGAGAGATGAGGAAACTCCAATAAAACAGAATATGCAATGTTTAGCTAATGAAGTGACTACTTGGATCAGAGGAGTTTTTGTCCATATCTTCTTAATTAAAAAAGAATAACACTAGAGTAGACTTAAAAGTTAAGACANACGTTTGTAGCCTCAAAGAGCATTAGGCAGTTAATGCCTGTGACATACCTCTCAGGGAGGCCAGTCACTACCGTTATGCCCTCTTAGCGACAGGGACCTGGGTGCTGTGAGATCCAGCACTCACTCACACACTTGTCATCATCCATCAGTCACAGAGTCAGGGCTGGAAACCAATGTCGCCAGGATCTCAGGTCCTCCTGACCTGTGTAGACCCAGTACCAGCCAGCAGCCTTCAGAAAAGACTGTTTACAACAACAACGAAAGGTGTACCGATTAATAACAGGATTCCAATAGGGTATTCCCATGCTTCAGGGGAGATAAGACTTGTGGACACTCAACAGGCGACAATGTGAAAACCAAGGGCGAGGCTGTGTGTGTGGCTCAGGCGGGTGAGAGCTGCAGGAGTCGGAGGGAGGGGACGGGATTGTGGAGGTTTGTGGAGGCAGAGCCTGGCTCCCCACATTTCACACCAGCTGGGCTTCTGGTAGCTCAGACAGTGCTCTGTATTTACACAGCCAGAGAACGTACGTAATGCTCCTACCTAACGACAAAGCATCGGTACATCTGCAGCAGAAGAGGGCGCATTAGACATCCGCCAGTCAGGCCCCGCGCTCCTGTTACTGACTGACCCGGACTTAAGAAATTCCCGTTGCCTAGTGATAGCATAGCCGACTACAAGGCGACGGGACCCAGCCCGGGTCCTGCTCCAGAGAGACAGACAGAGAAGCGCTCATAGGTCTGGAGGCATCTTACTCGCTGAAACGAGCTAATTCTTTTAGGTAGCTCAGGGTTTCAATGAAGGCCAACAGGTGACTTCAGTGAAATTTTTTTTTTCTTTCCAAAAAGAAAGAAATGAGTTAAAGCAATGGTTTCAGATTTCGGGATTTTCACGGAACAAACTTCCCCTTCCTACCAAAAAACCACTATATATATATATATATATATATNCCATGACAATACGATGCCTACAGCAATCTAACTTGATAGCCAGATGCCAGAATGTGAAAAAAAAAATAGGACCAGCTAAGAAAGTGAGAGAAATATAATTAATCTGAACCACACACACACACACACACAAATGTGCACAAAAGTAGGACCAAGAGGGAAATTGCTGAAACGTTACTGAAGAGGGAATTATGACACGATGCAATAATCAAGTTTTAGTATAAAAACTTTTACTAACTAGAGCTGTGAGTTGGTCTGCAACGAAGACTGAGGAAGGAGTCAAATTAGTCCAGGACTGCCCACCCCCGGCCCTGCCCCCGCCCCAATAATTTCTGCAGAGCCCCATGGTGTCATGGTTGATTCCAGCGGTAGCATTCTGAGACCCTAACTTTCCTGAGAATCTGAAGCCATCATCCGACGTGCTGCCACCACGGCATTCTGCTCACCTCCAGTCGGCTTTTATACCCAGCTTTTCCATCGGGTAAGTAGTTTCCATCGAGTGAAGCTAATTTGAAGAGACTGGACTGAGCCGTGTCCTGGGAGGCCCTGTCCCGTTGCCTTCTCCATGCCCACTGTAGGCAGTAGGTCAGCACAACCCTCTTGGGGGACCCAACATGGCAGAGGGTCAGGGAGGTTAGGAAAGGAGAACAACGTAGAGGTTGTGCTCCCTGAGCTCAGCCTGGGGTGGGTGGTCCTCATCATGGCTGGGTTGGGTAGCGCCGCTGAGCTAGGCGATTTGGCCGGTTCAGGCTGGTAGCCATGGAGAGCTGCAAGAGCACAAGCATCACACTGGATTACAGCCCCGAGCATGACAGCTCCCAGGGCCAGCTGGGTGGACTGAGCTAGGCTTCCTGAGAATCTAGAACACATCCGCTGCATTTGGCTTCCCAGGGTGGTATTCTAACTATTCACTTCCACCCACCACCTTCACCTGTTAAATATGGCAAAAGAAATTCGGTTTTATAAAGAGGGGAGGCCAAATGATGCATTAGAACCATCGGTCTGCCCCAGGTCACTAAGGAGCGGGGAGTTTAGCATCTCGCGAAGTTTGCAGCGATCCCCTCATGTCCAGGATGGAGTGACAGTGCAAGCACACCACTGATGCCAACAATTGTGTCCCTTGAGTCTTGAGGCTTATGAAAAGTCAAGAGCAATAGTAATAGTGACATGGATTGAACCGCTTCTGGGCGCCAGGCCCTTCACACACATGCTTCCCATTTAATTCTCACAACTACTTGGTGAGGTAGCTACTACTAAGCCCATTTTACAGACGCAAACACTGAGACTTAGAGAGGTTAAGTCGTTGCTCAAGACCTCATGCACGGTAAGTGGTAAACTAGGATTATAAACCCAGGTCTCCTTAATCCAAAACCTGAGCTAACCCCTGTCCCTCAAGGCGTCCTTACCTGGGGGACCTGAGATGGATTGTAGAGAGGAACAGCCCCTTTCAAGGGGGTTGGGGGAAGCAGAGCACCAGGGCTGAAGTAGACCTCAGAGGAAACACCCTGTGACGGAAAATAACAGAAAATCCCATGAGTCACCGCTTCCCAGATTCCCGAACATCATGGGCTCCCCTGAGAGTCAGCTTTGGTCAAGATATGCAGATGAGAAGGGCTTCTCGATAGAACTCAGGGAATCTCAAGCAATCAAACATGGTTCAAGTGGGCACAGCCAATCCCTGGGTCTAGGGTGGCAATGCAGGTGTGGCTGGAGCGCGGGACGAAAAAGCCCCAATAATTTATATCGATAGCATCATAAAAAGTAACATCACACTCTCTGAAAGGCCTAAAATACTACAAGTCTGCTCTAACCAGGCCACAAGAAAATGTTTTCCTGGCAATCAGCATGAAATCCATACTGGTGTGAACAATTCAAGAGTTTATTACATACAGCCCTTGCCAAGGACACGGGTGAACTCTGGTGCCTCCTGGGACACGGAAAGAGGCCGTTCTGAGATTCCACCTAAGAAAGCAGTTATGGGCTAAATCACGTCCCCCCAAAACTTCATATGTCGAAATCCTAACCCCAGTACCTCAGAATGTATTTGGAGATAGGGGCTATAAAGAGGTTATTAAGGCGAAATGAGGTCATCAGGGTGGGTCCTAATCCAATGTGACTCGTGTCCTTGTAAGAAGAAATTTGGACACAGGCGCACACAGAGGGCATGTGAAGACTCAGGGAGAAGATGGCCGTCTACACGCCAAGGACAGAGGCCTCAAGGGAAACCAACCCTGCCGACACCTGGATCTCAGACTTCCAGTCTCCAGAACAGTGAGGAAATAACATACTGTTGTTTACACCCCACAGTCTGTGACGCCGTGTTATGGCGGCCCAAGCAAACTATTAGAGGAGCTTCCCCCCCTTCCCCATGAGTCGGGCCCTCGCAGGGTGGCAGCCCCAGCCCACACTGAAGGCTCAGTCCTAACACACAGGTGCCTGGTGGTGCCCCAGGCTCCAGCCCATGAGTTACTGACCTCCAGCCCAGATGAGCCTCCACTCCCAGTGCCTTCAGCTGTTCCCCCACCGGACGCTGATCCCCAGACTTGAACCCCACCTAGAAAGCAATGAGTCAGAGCTGTTTCCACCGCTCAGGACTGAGGGGTCCACACTCCCAGGAGGTACCCCCTCAAACCCCGAGGAGCACAGAAAGGACCACCGATGGCCCAGAGGACATGAAGCTGGCGATACCTGTGCCCATAGGGAAGGTGCTGGTGCCTGGCAGAGATGGAGGCTCTGGGAGAGATGTCAGTGAGAGGCCTGGGTGAGCTTGAGGGGGAGACGGTTGTCTGGGGGTCTCCTGCTTGGTGGAGAAAGAAAGGGAGCACGGGTGGTTAACAAGCCCTTGCCGACCTGCTGTGTTCCTGCAGCGCCCACCATGGTGGCCTCTGCTCCCAAACTCCACCTCCTTCGTGCCACTCCTCCGTTCAATAAATCCAAATTATCGCTGACCCTCTAAAGTTCAAGTTCTTCAACCTAATTCTCAAGGCCCTTCATCATCTGCCTTTCCCCTCACACGACGAATTCATTTCACACAATCTCCCATCACAAACCTCCGTTTCATCGGCACTGGGGTAGAGTCCAGGGCCAGCTCTGAGCCCTCCCACTGCTGCGGAAACGTCCCCTGAATGACCCACGGAAGACGGAGCTTCCCTGCCCTCCCACCAGTTACCTCAGAGTCTTGGCTGTCAGAGGAGTCTTCATCTGCAGAGGGGGACGTGTTGGTGGGCTTTGAGCGAAACCAGCTGAACCAGCCAAACCCTGAGCTCTGGAGGACAAGGGGCATTTTGATGGCTTCTCCCGCTGAATGTGAGAGCAGCCCACTCCAATGTGACAGTGGTGAGACGGGAAGGGGACACAACCAGAGCCCAGATTCCCACTCGGCTCCACCCCCTGGGACCCGGTCCCTCCACCTGTGCATTCTCTCACGACTCCTACCTTTTCTTTCTGTGCAGTGTTTTGGGAAGATTTTTCATCTGCCTCATCAGAGGACTCCTCCTCATCCTCCTTGGCTGAAATGGTGGAACCCTCAGAAATAGCTCGTGCTCTGGGAATCGGAGGCACCTGGAAATTTTTTAAAAAGAACTAATATTTGTATAGCTCTTGATGGGTCACGAAGGCACATTTCCATGGACTCCATCGGAGTCCATGGACCTGCTCAGTAAATCTGTGGGATTGTCTTATAGGGCCCTACTTTACTGATGAGGAAGTTGGGCTTGGCCATGACAAATGATTTGCCACCAATTGTCTCAGGACAAGGCCAGAGCCCAACCCCAGTTCTCGCATTATCCCTAAAACTATGGGGGTTCAGCTGCTGTGCTGTCTCCCCAGAAACATCAGGTTTCCTGATCTATACCAAAGCCAGAGCAGGGGGTATAGAATGCTACCCCTGGAGATGAAGATGAACAGGAAACATCCCGTGGGACCTCCAAACCCAAAAGCACAGAAAATGTAACAACCACGGAACCTCACTCTTCCTAGAGCTCATTTCCTGGGAGACTGCCTGAAGGTCAACTGTGAACAATGCACCTGGGGGAGGGGGGTACCCCACATCCCTTTATATCGCATTTTTTTGTGTAGGAAAATATACTTAGCACAAAGTTTACCAATCTAACCATTTTTAAGTGTACAATTCAGGGGCATTACTATATTCACCATGTTGTACAACCATCACCACTACCCATTTCCAGAACTTTTCTGTCTTCCCCAGTAGAAACTCTGTGAAACCCTATCTCCCCATTTCCCCTCACCCCAGCCGCTGGTAACCTCTCCTCTACTTCTTGTCTCGCATAAATGGAATCACACAATATTTGTCCTCATGTATTAATGCTTACATTTTACACTGTCAAAAAAAACAACCCCATAATTGGCACAACTTTCTTTGGCAAGAAAATATGAGAAAAGCTTTATATTTTATCCTAATGAGTATAGTATCTACTATGTGCCAGACACTGTTCTAAGTGTTATATATAACGATCCATTTAATCTTTTTTTTATTAAGGTATAATTGACATACAACATTGTACTTGTTTCAGGAGTACTTCATAATGATTTATATGTGTATGTACTGCAAAAACATTTAATCTTTACAACAGTCCTGTGAGGTAGGTGCTATGATATCATTCCATTCTACCTACGAGAAAACTAAGGCACAGAAAGGTTGAGCCACCTGTTAAAGGTCACACAGGTAGTAAATAGCAGAGCAAGGATTCTGGCTCTCCTTCTAGAGATTTCTCCTAATTGAATAATTCAGGAAATAGACAAGGGCTTACATACTAGGATGCCCATCACTGCGTTTTATATGTGAGAGGAAGGAAGGAAGGAAGGAAGGAAGGAAGGAAGGAAGGAAGGAAGGAAGGAAGGAAGGGAGGGAGGGAGGGAAGGCAGGCAAGGGGGGAAGAAGGAAAAGGGAAATAGACAGAGAGAGTAGGAAGGAAAGAAAAGGAAAAGAAAAGCAACACTCTCAAAACAAACGACGACCTAAAAGCCGCTCCTCACGGGCCTACGTGACCTTGTGTCTCCACCTCTCCGGCCTCCCAGCTCAGCGCTCTCCCACCGCCGCCCACCTTCTCGATACGGTGATTCCCGAGCCCTTCCCTGATGGCACCAAGTCAGTCCCACTCCAGAGCCTTTGCTCCTGCTATTCCGTGTGCTTTGAACACCTGGTCCCTAGATTTGTACCTGGCTCAGGTACATGCTCCATTCTGACCTTGCTCAAGGCCTCCTGAGGGACGCCTTCCCTGCCACCCCAACTAAATTAAGATCCCCCATGCGTACAGTTGCTTATTTGCAGTCACCTCCAGTGGGGTAGGCTTTGTCTGGTTCCCTGTGGATCCCCAGCCTCTGGAACAGTGGGCGTTGTGGGGACTCAGTTACCACTTGTGAATGAATGAATGAATGAGGATGCTTCCGTACAATGGATTTTATCATACCAATATTAAAATTCATATTTACGAATGACATGGAAAACCTCATTTTATAGTATTAAATAACAAATAGGAAACCAAGCTTCACATGCGCTTGTTTGTAACCATTTAAAAACACATATGTGTATATGTATGTACATATATATACTCGTATATACATACACGTAAAACAAAAATATTGGAAGGAAATCACCAAAGTATTTGACCGTGGGATTATGAGTGATATTTGATTCCTTATCTTTTCAAGTTTTCTATAACCATAATGTACTGGTTTTTTCCGTCAGAAAACGAAAAGTAAAGCATCAAAGTTCTGTAAGGCCCGTAGCCCAGTTACCGCTTGAGGAAGTTACATGATGTCACCCTCCAACCAGACAAAGTTGAAGAACATCTTAAATTGGGGAGCAGCAATGCCCATTGTCAGGGGAAGGGAGAATTCATTCAACAGATAGAATGATGAGTTAGACATGGTTGCCCCCAACACCTTACAGTCTGAGAAGAAGACACAGCTGATGTAGACCTTTCTTGGAAGTAAAACAAGGTAAAAATTAAAATAAGAAAATAAATAGCAAGGGTCTTCCCCGATGGGGCAGGGCATCCTGCGTGTTGGGTACAACAGTAGGACGAATGTGTCAGAGGGGGCAGATCTGTGAAGCCAAAACTACACCCACGTCCCCTGGGGACACAGGTTGGTGGAAGGGGACATAAGCAGAAACACAGCCTCCTCTAGCCTCCCAGGATTTCGTGTAGAAGGAAAAAAGAAGGAACAAGGTGCCATGTGGAAGAGACAGCTGGTGCAAGGCCTAGGAAGGTGTTTCCATGTGGCTAAGAAACCAGGGGGTTGGGGTAAACCCTGAAGCTTAGCATAGGCGTGGTCCTCTCACCTGAGGTTTGGAAACAGCCATTTGACCACTGGGATGCTGGAAGGTTTCTTGGGACACTGTGTTCTCTGCTATGGCACAAAAACAAACAAAAATCATGACTTGCAGTTGTGCTTTTTCCATCCATCCTGAAGAAGGGGAATGGGACAGTCAGCTTTCCAATTGCAAAGCGGCGGGGGGAGCTCCGAGCCCACAACCCCAAGTGTGTCACAGTGAACCTGAATTCCACTCGCATGGCCCTCTCGATTCCAGCTGCCCCAGGACACGCTGGTCACCCAACCTCCACCCTGAACACCAAGGTCATGCCTTAGGGACCCTGGAAATCAGGGCCGCATTGCATGCCAGGGACCCTCCCCGGCCGTCCCCTTGGTTTGAGCCTCCCACCTTGGACAGGCCCTTATCTCAGAAGGTCTAAGAGTGAATCCCCCTGTCTGGTCCCCACAGTTTCCCTGGCGTCACTCCGCACTGCTCACCCACCCTCAGCCCCTGCTGTTCCAGGCCTGCCGGGCCTAAGGAACTTGGGACAGGACAGAAGCACAGGCCTCTGCTGGCAGTGAGCTCTCAGGTGCAGGACGACTTCAGGAGGGACCTGTCCTGCACTGCAGCTCAAGGTGCAGGTGGCACTTTCTTCCCTTCTCTACCCAACAGCCTCTCTGCTAGAACCTGTGATCCCAGGGGAGGGCAGGATAGGCTGCCATTGGCCTTGCTATGCTTGTCCCAGCAGAGAGGCCAACTGGAATGGGGAGAGCAATCTCCCTCGGATGTATTATGCAGTTCCAGCACCGGGGCTGAAACACAGTAGGCCCTCTGTCATGTGTACACCCCCCATTCAGGTCTCTACCAGCTCCCACCCCCCATTCCTCCCACTGGTCCCCGAGCCCCTTTATCCGCTTCCTCCCCTCCAGATCTCCTCGCCCCAGGCTTCCAGCCTAGCACAGGTCTTACCAGGGGGCGGAAGTGGGGGCATCTGCTGGGTTTCCTCCCAGGCCCTTCCTGCCGGAGCTTCTGTCACTGCCATGCTGCCACCGGTCCCTGGCAGGTGCATCTGGGGAACCGAGTAAAGAGGCACCGAGACCCCCGTCTGCCCCAAACCACCTCCCGCTGGGTAGGAGCCAGGCTGGAGGGGAAAGGGTTGCTGTAGGCTGGGTTGGGCCGGGACTGTTTGTTCCGCTGTTGGCCACAGGGCTGGGCGGTCTTCAGTGGCTTCTGGGTCACCTTGATGTCCCGAAAGATCCTGGTAGAAAGTGTTTTCTAAGGACACGGGCAAAGAAAAAGAAGTGAGGCCCAAATTGTGGCATTTACGTGGACGAAATCACACCAGGAACATTCCTGCCCGTGTCCTCTTTGGAAAGCAGTGACAAGGACAGGCCCCTCGATGTGGCTGCCATGAATATGATGGCATGTACCACACAGCAGTGACTGCGACACCACTCACAGCTTATGACTTAGAGTTTACAACAGTAGTGCCCTCACTACCTTGTGTGACCTCGGAGCCTTAAACCAGTGGGCTGGGAGGGCAGAAGTTACCATCTCCTGTAACACCGCACTTTTTTATTTCTGGATAAACCTTCTCCTTCAAGGGTTTCCTAATGGGCTTGGGTGTTTGAAAACTTAGAACGTTTCCAGTTAAAATGCCAATCAGACCACAGAAATAACGGCTTTGCTTTTAACGCATTGGGTCATTGGCCCCGGAAGGGCCCTTGGTGGTATTCACTCCAGCTCTGCCATTCTGCTGATGAGACGGACTGAGGTGTGGACATGTACAATGACTGACCCAAGGTCACAGGACTGGCGTGGGCGGGTGACCCACCTGCTCGGTTGGGTGACAGGAGACCCAGCTGCTTCCTAGCGGAAGCGGACATGCAGAGACGCCAGCTTGCCCTTCAGTTACAGATTCTATGACCCAGCCGCATGGCCAAGAACCAGAAACCAAGGCGTGCCCTTCCTGCCTTCCTCTCCCTCATCCCTGAAGGAAGAGCGAAGGGCTGGGAAATGGCCGGGAGTCCAGAGATGAGGCCCTGCTCTGACTCCACAATGGGGTGGCATTTGGGGAAAGGGCACAGAATTAATTGGGGGCAACAATGTCCGCTGACCCAGCACTCAGAGAGGCACCCTGAGGGGAAAGGAGGGATGTGCTGAGACACTTTGAAACATATTTCATTCCCATGGATGTGGCAACTGACAGGCCACAAGCCTTAAGAGCGCCCTGTGCTCCCAACACTAAAGTGAAATACAGACAGAGAATCCACAGTCTCTGGACAATGGATTCAGCTGGGGAGCCGGCAGTAGCACCGGTGAAATTATTAGATAACAATGCCCACCGTGCAACAAGTCTGAAAACCTGAACGTGAAGCAGCAACTCTACTAATGGGGGGATTTGGAAATGTCAGGATGCCCATGGCCGTGGGAGCTACATGGAGAAGGTGACTGGGCTGATGGGTCAGACCGACACAGGCAAGGAAGGCATTCCAGGAAGGGAAGGGCAAATACGTTTCAAGTTACGTTATCCCAGGAGTCAGCTACTTACACATTGAGCTCATCAATTTGGGTACCTGTTGTTCCTCTGACTCCCGAAATATCTGAGCGAGCAGAATGGGGCTCCCCAGCATCTCCTGCTACCTTTGGCTATTTAAAATAAAGTAAAATCCTTTAAGCAACACACACACACACACACACACACACACACACACACACACACACACAAAGAACAGGGAAGAGTGGTTTAAAAATTAAGTAATGAAACTGCAGAGGGAGTGCCAAGGTTAGGGAATCTCGGCCGAGTGCTTGGGGCTGGTGGGGAGGGTCCGTCCAGTGGGGGTGCAGCCGCGGCCCTTTGGGGCTCCCAGCCCTTCTCAGAGCAGGCGGGGACCAGGAGGCCAGGGCCGTCCGTGTCTCCCTAAGGAAGGGGCAAGTGGAAGGAACTCAGCGCCCCAGAGTGTAGAGCATATGGAGGGGCTAAGGGCCCTGCATGCCTTAAAAAAACCCGCCCTGTCCTTTCTCAGACAGAGTGGGAGAAAGAAAATGAAGGAAGCCCTGTTCCAATTACCATTACAATTACAACCAGCAGCTTTTGCAATTGTCAGAACAAAAAGGAAAGGCCCGGAAGTCTTTGAAGCAATTGCCCTACATTACATGAAAGTGACACGGGCCCACGGTGATCCATTGTTCCAAAGAGAGAAATGGAAGCTTTGATGGTCTTGAAACGTATTTTCTGGGACCGCAGAGAAGGGTGGCAAGGGTGGTTTTTGAAAAGGGCCCCACTGTCTCACAAGTGAACCCAGCAAAACGTTTCCGCCCAGGAGAGAGGCAGCAAGCCTTCGGGAAGCTGAGCGTGGCCAGGCTGGGCCTCGTGGGTGATGGGGGGCCCCACGGCCCTCCATGGGGTCAGGGGTTTGCCGAGGTCAGTGCCTGCCTCCTCTGTGTCTAGGGGAACTAAGAGCCAAACAAAGGGTCCACCCACTGGCCCTGCTCCAACCCCACTCACCTCCAGCTCCTTGTGCCGCCTCCGCAGGCCCACGAGCCAGTCTGGCTCCGAGTCCCTGTCTCCACGGCGTCTCTCTAACACCAGAGGATCAGACAGCTTCAGCTTCTCTGCTAGCTGTTCCAGGATTCCAGATGGGTCAGGAGCAGAAAGGAAGAGAGGGCACAGGAGGGAGAGAAGAGACATGGCAAGAAAACAGGGAAAGAGGCAATAAAGGGAAAGAAGAAACAGAGCCTTAATGCACTTGTGTATTAGATTACAGAGGATAATTGAGAGAGAGCAAATGCAGCAGATATCGTCCCAACATTGCAATAAATAGGCAATTAACCCATCTTGGTGTTAGAGGCTACGTGGAATATGAGGAGAAGCGGTTACCTGGCTTGATGTCCCTGCAAAGCTATCTGCTGTCTAGCAGCGCTTCTCAAACTTGGGTGCTCATAGGACCACTTGAGACCTTGTGAAAATGCTAATTCTGAAATCTGGGTGGGGCCTGAGATTCTACATTCCTAACAAGCTCCCAGGTGATGTCCATGCTACTGGTCCAGCAACTACTTTGCATTGCAAGGCTCTACTCCATTATTAATTCCCAAACTTTCCCAACTCCTCTATTCTGGGGCCCTGAGCTCACTACCCACCATCATCCTATTGGCAGAAATCTCAGGGTAGGGGGCTCAGCAAGACAGACTTGATTGGTCACAGAAACCCATGCTTGGGCCTTCTCTACAGGAAAGGAAAAATTGATGGCAGGCTGCTTTTTCGCCACCACCCCCAACCCCCACCTCCGACCCACCTCCGACCTCTCCTCCAGCTAATGTACATTTTCTTCAATTAATTCAAACAACTATTTGCCGAATTGTTTTCTTCCCCAGGAACTAAAAGTTGCTGTTTGGTTGTTGAAATGTATCCCACATGTGATAAAGTACTCCATGCATTTCAAAGCATTTTCATAAGGAGCACTTCCTGTTGTAATCACTGAAATATATTTGCTAAGCCTGGCTTTTATCATTAGAATGGCTCACTTTCACATTGCACTTTTTCTGCATCACCCGAAAAGGCTGATGCAAGAACGAATGTCTTGCAGAGCACACCCCTGGCTCCCAGCCCCCCAATCCCACTGCCCTCCGCCAACAGCACCCTTCTTTGTGCAGTGTCAGGCCTCGGCTTATCACATCTGGGCATGCACCCATGGTCAAAGACAGCCATGGGCTCCTATTCTACAGCATGTTCAAAGACGATGAAATGTGGAGGCTAAGCTGCTTTCTCTGAACGCTGAAGATAAAACAGTTGCAGAGAATGCTTTGAGACGCTCACCTTGATGAGTTCCACCAATAGCACCGGGTGAATGCTCTCCTCCTGGCTATGCAGGGCCGTGCCAATGGCTTCGCAGTAATGCAAGGCCTGGGACGCAAGGCCGTAATCTGCCAGACGGGAAGCATACAGCAGCTTATACACCTGTGAAGGGGAACAGGGCCAGTGACGAGTCCATCCAGGCAGGGATAGAAAGAGAGAGAAGTAGATGAGACTTCTTGGAAATCAACTGACGGTCAGCTTCCTCTGGCGCTGGCAGCTCAATAGCAAAAGGGCCTTGTGCCATTTGGGGCATTCTGTCTGGGTGTGGGCACAATTCCAAACCCAGCCTTGCACTTCCTGCACAATCCAGAAAGGGACGGAAGTCGCATCCACTCACTCTCCCCAGGCCCTGGTCCCCATGGAAATGAACCAGACTATTTACTTCTTTCCAGACAGCGCACACCTCTGGAAAGCCTGCTGTACATGGAGCACAGAACCAGGCACCAAGGGGACACATAAAAAAGAATCACTCTGGTGCAGGGGCTTAAAGCCCAGGGGAGAGCACAGACAAATCTGGGTAAGCATTCACAGAAGCACTTCTGACAGATGGGATGGAGCACGTGGACTTGGCAGTCAGACAGACCCAAGTTCAGACCCCAGCTCCACGCTGGGTGTGGAACACCAGCTAGGGACCACACCCCTGTGCCTCAGTTTCCTCACTGCAATACGGGGACAATAATACTATCACCCCTTGGTTGTCCTGAAGATTCAATGAGATAATCCACGTAAAGTACACGGAAGAAATAGAGTGCAAGCGATGTGAGCCGAAAGCTCTGCACCTCAGTTTCCTCTTTTGTGAAGGAGCGGGGATAATGCCTGCCTCACAGGATTAGAAATAATACACTAGAAGGAAGCATCACAGCCCAGTGCCAGGCACGTGGAACAGATGCGCTAAAACTTGCTAATCTCATTGCCACCAGCCGGGGTAACTGAAAAGTGGGGTGACTAAAGAAGGGAAAGAAAGAGAGACTGAAGGCCTGCACCCAAGGGGGCTGGCGAGGCAAGGGTTTGCTGGAGAAGGTGAGCGGGTCTTTGGTAAAATTCTTAATAAAGATAGTAACAGGGTCGTATTTCTGTGTATAGTAATTCGTTCATTTTTGAGGTTTTGTTGGTTTCGTGTTCTGTGTTGAGGCGCGCGCGCGCATGTGTGTGTGTGTGTGTGTGTGTGTGTGTTGCTGCCGCTGTGTCACTCTCAGTACAGGCACTGAGGGAGTCTTTATGAATTGAAAGTGACAACAAGGCATCAAGGGGAGAAACTGAGAAGAGAGGTCAGAAGGGGCAGTGGGGACGCCACCGCACAGCTGGGGCCCTGGGGGAGGAGAAAGAAGGATGACAAAGCCAGCCGACCACCCAGAGTTAGGAGCCTGAGAAGTGGGTGGGAAGGAGAGGGGGCAGGGTCAGCAGCCTCCCAGGCTGGGACTGGCTTGGGGGGGGGGCCTCCTGCCCACTCCCTGCAGGGTGGCGGAGGCGAAGGGAGAGCTGTGTGGAGAGAGAAGGGCTGCCCAGGACCCCAGGTGGGAGTTTTATGTCAGGAGTGAGGTGAGAGCCTCCAGCAGGGAGGCCACTGCAGCGTTTTGCTTTCATCTCTTAAAATGCAGGCCTTTAGGGGACCTAGAAAGACATCCTCATGCTTCTGGCGCTCAAGCTAATGAGGAAAAGTTTGTAGATGACTGAGCCAGGCTACTATGTGCCAAAGAGCAGAGCTGAGAATCTTGCAGCCCACCACCGGCGGGGAAAACAGCTCAGGTGCTGGCCCGGCCGTGGGTTCAGTTACCTGGAAAGAAGGGATGAAAGATTTGGGGCGGCCCAGCATCTGACAGTACTCGAAGATTTCCGTCCTCTGGATCGCCTCAGTTGTTGCAAATTTCAAAAACTCTTGACTAAAACCAGGGAATAGCAATAAAAGAAATTGAGGTGAGGGTGGTGGTGGGTGGGTGGGGGGTTTAAATCCTAGTAGAGAGCCCAACACTGGCTGTACTCATTCTCAGCGCAGTTTCTGTCCTGGGCTGAGCCCTGGGCCTCCAGAGTCAATGCTGTGCCTCCTCTAGCCCCATCTTCTGGAGGCAGGGGAAGGGACGAAACAGAACCCTGCACCAGAGGGCTGGTGGAATGGGGGCCGGGGAGGCAGACCGGCGGGAGAGGGGTCCTCTGCCTCCTTGGCTGGAGGGTCACTTAAGGCAAGCTGCTCTCCCTCCCAGGTTGGGGGAGCACTGGGTCCTCCTCTGAATCACGCTGAGAGCTAACCTGAGCGCCCGGAAAGCCTAGAAGGTGACCTGTGTCGGGCCACGCCCAGCCTGAGCAAAAAGAACGTGCAAGAGGAAGCCACGTGACCCGCCTGGCGCACTGAACAAAGAGGGCATGGCAGAGAACCCGGAAGACGGCTGAGCCCCATACTCCCTATGCTGGATGTTTATTCAGCCAGCGAGGAAGCAGACTGGGTGAATATGATCTCAGGGACCATCAGAGTCCCCACATGCCACAAATGTCTCCCTCACCAGCTTGCCGTGGTGTTTGAAATCAGTCGCCAAAACTACCCCTGGTAAGGGCTGCATCTCCAGCGATGTCCTTGTACAGTACAAACACAGCAGGGAGACACATGAACCCACACACTCTTATTGTCACATTTGGCAAACACGGGCTTATGTGACAAGCTAACCGTGTGCTATCCGAGACCAGGGCCTGGAAAGAACAGGCAGCAAGACGGTGTGTTTCTACAGTGGTAACCAGTGTGGTCCAGCAGTTAAAAGTAAGGGCTTTGCAGCCAGACTGTCTGGGTTCCAGAGTCCAACTTGACCCCACAAGATACCTAACCTCTCTGAGCCTGGGTTTCCTCCCTCTATAAAGTGAACATTGGTAAAATACACTTTCTTCATAGGGTAAGTTTGTAACGATGAAAAGAAATAGTGCAAATAAGATGACTGGCACAACAGAAGAGCTTAGGAAATCTTACCTAGTATAGGGAGGGGGGAATGAAAGCTCAAGAACCTGGAGGTCGGCTAGGAAGCAAACTGGTCTTTTTGTCCATTTACTCATTGTCTAGGGGGTTATTCAAGTCCCCCTGCGTGAAAAGCCTAATGTTACAGTCAACAGAGAATAAGTGAAAGGTGAGACTTCCAGTAACTTGCGCACCAACTCAGTGTAGAGGTGCACGAGCTAAACACACTTTCTCCACTCTCCAGATTGGCCCTGGGCTGTCTAACAGCCACAAGCCACCACGCTCACGCTCACATTTTGTAAGAGACAGTCCCTGGTCGTGGAGCCAGGGCGCCACCGTGTGGCCAGAGGTGCACACTACAACCCAAAGGCACCAGCTCCCACCAAAAGCCCCCTGGTGGTGTGATGCGGCACCCACAGGACATCTCCTTGCCGAGACCCCTGCAGAAAACCACCCCAGAAGAGGGGACCAGCAGTAGCTGAAATTCACACGAGAAAACGGGAAAGGGAGCCAGAAAACCCAGCAAGCGCTAAAAGCAATCCCCTGGAAAAACGTCTTTCCCGTTCCCTTTCTCCCAGAAGATCGCATACCTGTGGCTACTGCCCAGCAGGACCAGATGGTCTGTCTTCGCAGTGTAGTGGCCGAAGGGCACGTGAGCCATGAGGTAGCAGAAGTGAGCTGCCTCCACCAGCCCCTTCCCAGCTGCAGGGGGAGGAGCAGAAGCCCCCATCATGGAACACGCCCACGTGGGGACCCGTCATATGGGTGGGACGGGAGAGAGATGGAAGGGTGGGCTCAGAGGTCAGAGGGGAGACGCCTCAGGGGAATAAAGGGATGAACTCCTCATCGCCATGTCACAGACCCAAACCCCCACTCACTCCCTCTCCACGTTTCTTGGCCTCGGACATCACATTTCAATTCTCTTCAGCCACAAAAGGGAACTATTTCACGTTCCCCCTGAAGGACCTTTGATGAGGGATTTTCTAAGCATTTTGGTCCTTTCTGAGGGTGAGAAGCGATTAGAGACGACTACACCTGAGCAAAGATGTGGGCCATTGGAAGAAGCAGTTTTTAAACTAGGCTTCTTGGGGCACAAATGCTTCCCCTGCTAAAATCAACGACTCGAAGGCTTTCCTCCGTGCTCATAAAAATCACATTAATTACCAAATTGTTCCCAGCTTTAAAATGTTCTCCTATATGCGTTTCCATTACCTCAAAATTGAGTTAATTCAAGTGGGCAAAGTACCTAGCACAGCGCTTGGCGCCCACGAAGGGCCGCCAAATGTTCGTTCCCTTTGTGCCCGGGTGCCGAGGGCCCTGCCATCGGAGGACGTGGCACAGCCTCACACATACTATTTTAAGTTGAACAGAGCCATATTTCACAAAGTTCTACAAAGAATACCATGATTTCTAGATGTGCTGCCCCTTGACCAAATCTGAGAGCCAATGAGCCGGAACATTCAATAACCCCTAAGTGTTTATAAGGCCACGTTCACAGAGAGATGATAGAAATAAAGGCAACACAATTACCCAGGGTAGTTCAGACAAAAAAATAGAATTTCCTGTCTGCTTGAGCTGGGTCCCTGTGGGACTAATGGCAACAGGAGGCGAGGAGACCAGAGATAGAAGGTCCCCCGCTGAGAGGAGCCTCCCACTACAGCAGAACCCAAGTCTCAAGGGCCTGGCCTACACTGGCTCCCACAGAAATCTGGGGAAACAGAGAGGCAAGAAGGCCACACTGTTCCCTAGAGCGTCACTGAGGCCCTGGGTCAAAGGCAAGCCAGAGGGATGGGCTCGAGCCCTACACGGAGCCTGACAACCTAATCACGGGGTGTGGGAGGCCTGGGGGGACCCTAGAGGAGAGCAGCTGGCTTCCACTTACCCAGCGTGTCCCCCATGGTGACAATCGCGCGCTGGTGCAGCTCCGGGTCCCCACTCTGATTCGACAGAATCACAGCCAAGTGAGGCCTCCAGTCTCCCCACTGCTTGTCCCCACAAGACTGAAAAGCAGCAGAAAAAAAAAAAAATTGAAGATTTACTGAATAATGGAGCACTGGCCAGAATGGAGGTAAAGGGGGTGGCTGACCATTTCCTGGTTGGGAGGAGTTCAGGGAACGCCCATTATCTGCCTGCAACGCTGCCATTCATTAATTTCAAGTTCTCTTTTTATGAAAGCAAAAGTCCTAGAAGGATGACAGATAGGTATATACGTACATACATACATACTTACATACATACATACAGAGGGGTATTGGAGGATAGAGAAATAAAGTGACATTAATGGTCAGTTACCAATTTTCAAATTTCTTCTTAGTGCCCCAAATCCCAATAGCTAGGAACAAAATAAAATAAATAAACAAATAAAACAAACAAAAACCCTAACGTTTCAGTGAGAGAGGGAAGATCAGACACCCTTGGCTTATGAGGAGAAGAGTCCACCTTACACTGTTAGAAGTCAGGGAAACGCTGGGATCCTCAATACCTTACCAAACAGCTACTGTTTTCTGGTTTCCCAAAGCCCTTTCACACATATCACCAGGGGGCAGTAGAGTGTGAACAGAGCCATGGAAGCAGGACAAAGCCCCACACAAACGGTGCTTTTCCTACTGTAAGGCCCTGCGGCCACCCTTCTGAATGAAGAGGAATTTCAGGGCAGGAAACATCATTGAAGACACAACATATAATCACAGAAACAACACAGGCCCTGGATTCAAATGGAGTCCTGCCTCTGACTAGCTGCGTGACCTTAAGCAAGTTTCTTAATGTGTTTGAACCTTTCTTTCCTCATCTCTTAGAGGGAGATCATAGTTTTTGCCTAAGAGGGTTATTGTTGGTAATAAAATAAGATAGGAAAAGCACATAGCATAGTGCTTTACACTTGGTTTGCACTTTATAAATTACATGTAGGTGTAAACACACACACACACACACACACACACACACACACACACACATCCGGGTGCTCAGCAAAGGAAGGGGGCGATTTGCAGACCCGTCTATCTTCCATTGTTACATCGAGTGAGCAGAGCAGGAGATTGACAGTAATAGCTAAGATTTGGAGGTCAAAGTAATTCACAATTATTTGGTTTTTGTAATTATCTCAAAAAAACCAAAGCTGCTTTATCCATCTCCATTTTATAGTTACTCTTTGTTTATCTGGGCAATGCAGTGTGAATGAGAATAATGATAATGATACGTTGCAACAATAAGAGCAGTTCTCACTTACTGCACTCTGACCATGAACCACAGCCTGGGCTAAGCATTTCTCCTACAAATAATCACATGCTTTGGGTACTAGGATTATCCCCATTTTATCATGGGAGCCAAGCTCTTTCTTGCTGGAACTAAAGCAACCAGCAAAAGAAAAGCCCTTGCTAAAAAGAACAGAAACTTAAAAGTTATTTTTCTGCCTCCTCTGCAGGTGATTTTTACAAATCACTGTAAAGCAGATCTATAGGAAGAGAGAGAGAGAAAGAGAGAGAAAGAGGGAGAGAGAGGGAGCAAACACTTATCAACTAACTTCAAAGAGCCAGGCATGGTGGTTTATATGTTCAGATATTCTCGCTCCTTTAATTTTTCCAATAACTCTATTGGTTAGGCATCAACATGCCCACAAACTTGAGAAACTGAGGCTCTGAGATAAAGGAACAAGGCCAAGTTCACGGAGCAGTAAGGAGCAGAGTCTAGGTTACACCTGTGTTAGAAGCCCATGTTGCGTTTTCCAGTAGCTGTAAGTTTTTTCCACTACACCACTCATGACAAGTAACTAAAGTCTAGCTTTTCCTGGATGCTACGATGCTAGGAAACTCTCAGCCACTAAGATCAAATACTGCATTGGCACATCACTCTGGCTCTCAGTTTTCTCACTTAAAAGTAGGGAACATTGAGCTAGCTCTACCACTGAGTGAGACCCAATGGGCCTTAAGTGGATGACATCACTTCCTGCATTGTATGACATGATGCAATGTCATTGCAGAGAGCAGGCCACTCAGCTGAACTGTGAGGTGCACTCTGTTCCAGTAGGATAGCCAGTTGGTTTGACGAAGGGGCGTGAAAGTCATCACGTCTCTTTTACTTTCCTTGGAGTTGTACACAAATAAAATGAACCAACACATCAAAAGTGTGAAGTCCATTTTCATTAAAACTAGGTGTCAGCAGACACCCAGCCCTTAAAATACAAGAAAAGGCTGCCAAAAGTAATGGAGAGTGAACAGAGGTGCGTTCAGAGAGAAGCAGAGAAGGAACACTGGAGGGAGAGGGCCCCACAGCCATTTCCGTTGGAGGAAGAGAAAGAAGCGAGGATGCACAGAAGCTCACAGAAAACCCCAGGTCATGCAGGAAATGCCACACCGCCTGAATGTGGGCCTTGTCCTCCCAGCACAAACCTCCCATAAATAACTGGTCCAGGGAAGCCGCGACTCATGGAAAAGAACCACCACAGAATCTGCACAAACCTACTACAAAGATAAAAGGAGGAAGGTTGTGTGAAAACTAAATGGAAGGTAGAAAGAACGTTCACCAGGAAAAAAGTGATCGCGAAACAAAGAATGGGCACCAAACATTTTGTCATGAATTTAAGTAAAATGAAGTCATGAGACAACTTCTTCTATGAAGCAAAGGCCTAAAGCTAAGTTATAAGCGCTCGGGAAAGAGAAGGTGGACAACTGGAGGAGAAAAATGTGGCATGTAGAGCTCAGGAAGGAGATGGGAGAAAAATCAAAGTAATAAGGACAGATGTGGAAAGGGCACGAAAGCAAAGAGACACTGATAAAAACAAACTAAGGGACACAACATGGCAATCAGACAAGCAAAAAAGAAAGAAATGAGAGTTTTTTTATTATTAAAGAGAAAATTATATATCATATAATTTTATATCTATATATATACACACACATACACACACACACATACATATATGAATTGTGTATATATGGGGTTCCTGAACAGAAAACCAAAATAATGGAACAAATATTAAAGGGTATAATTCAAGAAAATTTCCCTCACCTGTAAGATATAAATATATATACAAAAAGAGCACGCTGTGTCCCAAGAAAAACCTGACCCAGATAGTGAACACCAAGATGTATCTAGTAAAGTCACTGGACTTCAAAGGTAAGGAAGGAATACTTGGAGCAAAAAGATGGAGTCTCAACTCTGGACGACGTGGACAATCTGATACGCCCAGCTTTGAAGGGTCAAGGTGCAGCGGGCGGGAAGAAGGGTAGCCCTGCTACGGAAGCCTACGTGACCGTCTCGGTTCTCTTGTTCTTCACAACAAAGCGGGCCTCTGTGGCATTGTGGGAAGGGCACGGTCTTTGCAATCAGACAGACCTGGGCCAGTCCCAACTCCACTACTCACTAGCTCTGTGACTGTGGCTCATTTTACACCTGGTCACCTCGTTTTCATGTCTGCAAAACAGAGGCACTAATCCCTACCTCCGAGTGTTAAGTGAACTATAATATGCATCAAAGCGCTTGGCACAGGGCCAGGCACATGGTAGGTGAATAACAAACGATGATTGGCATTTAATCTTTAAAGCCCCCCGCCTGGTTCCTGAGCACACACACCCCCTGAACCCTAAGGAGGCTGGGGTGCTGAAGGAGTCCTGTCACAAAGGGTACCGTGGCTGCTTGTGGGATCCTCCCCGACATGAGCTGGAAGAGGGTCTGCAGTGGGTCGTTGAGTGCCAGCGTGCTGGTGAAGCTGCAAAGAGAGGTGGCTGTCAGTGGGGCCCGCGCCCTAGGAGCCTTTCCCATGGCCAGTGAGGCACAAGGCCTCGTGTAGTTCTATTTTATTTCAGCATCTTCTTTTGGAACGTGAATTTCTCTTTACTTTTTGGTTGTGCCTTTGTCACACTCACTTTTTTTGGGGGGTGGTGGTGGTAGTGACAGGATCTTCACTCCATCACACACCCCAGGTAGATCTCACTGGGGGAGACTTTCTCACTGACGCCCTAACCCTTGAGTAGCCATTTCTCCATCACAGAGGTGACCCGCCAACATGTCAAAGGACCCCGCAGTTAACCGGAGCCTCTTCTCTGTGGGCCCTTCTTCCCAGCCCCCCTCAGCTCCTTCTCCCCTGCAGCAGCTCTTCGCCATGCCCAGCCCACAGTTCTCAGCGCCGGCGTTCTGGCTCCTCTCTAGCCTGGGACTGTAGCGCTTTTATTCACAAGCACTAAAGAGCCGTCTTCAGTAACCAAAGAGGTGTAGAACAGGGACCAGCAATGATCCTGCTGATGACAAACCGTGGGATACGCTTAACAAGGATGTAATAAGCTCTACAGCTGATTTGAGATTTAAACGTACTCAGCAGGAGATATTTTTCACGTGTCACCAGGCAGCGTTGAAAATCAATGGCCCGAGGCAAAAATCTGCAGCAGGGAGGTATGTGGGGTGGTGGGAGGCTGGATTCCAAAACCGCAAGGCCAATTCTCTCAGGACACCCTCTTTCACTTAATAGCGCCCTTGCCTCGGGGGCTTAGAGCTCTTAGCATAAAGAAGCTTCAGGGTTCCCCACCATTCTAGTCCCTGAACATAACCAAGCGTGCAGTGGTGGCACTAGGTGGTACTAGGCCCTGGGAAGACTAAGGGGAGAATGATAAACGAGACTCCACCAAGGCCATCAGCAAGAACGGGCTCCCAGGGAGTGTGACAGCTATCAGCCCCACAGACTGAACTTAAAGAACAGTGCCCACCTCCTTAGCCAACTTTCTACTCAACAGGACGTGTGGTCAGTTCAAATGTAAGTGAAGCTGAGAGTTAACCGACTCACAGCTTTAACCAACTGAGAGGTAACATCCTTCTCACTCTCTGACCCGAGCCTTCCGCTTATGGGAGGATTCCCCACTCCATCCCTGCCACACATCTGTCGCTGCCAACCCACTCATGGATGCCAGCTGGAGCCTGAAGGACTTACTCAGGGCTCCTTCTCCACAACCCCAGCCATGCTCACCCGCTCCATTTGATCCTGATTCGCTTTGGCTGTTTCATCCCTCTTATTCCAAACTCCTGGCTGTGTCCTCACACCTCCATTCCCACCTTGTCCTGCTTTGGGCATTCGCCCTGGTCCACCCTGGCGCCCGGATCCCGGCATGCCAGCGTGATTTCTCACTAAGCATACTCCTTCAGTCTCATCATCTCCCACAGCCCTAGATGAAGACTTCTGAAACCAATTCCTAGTCCCATAAACCCCTTTTCCTACCACAGGTCATGGACCTGCTACCCCATATCCCTACCTTCTGCTCAGCACCCACACCCCCAAGGCAAGACTAAGCAATAGACATGTACGAATTCTCAGTCCTAAGGGTCTGTGATTATTCCTATTCCCTCGCTGATGGAACCATCTAGAACAGCCCTTCCCAAAAAAGAGAAGGCTGCTGCAATATAGAAACCTACTTACTTTGTGGAAACTCTGACCCTGGGAAATATTACTAAAATGTTTTATTCAGCTTAGCAGATAGAAAAAAAAATGTGTCTGTGTCTAGGTTATAAGAATCTGGAGAAGAGAAATGCTTATGTCCAGCTCAGAAAAGAAAAACTGGAACTATGCTTGAAGTGTGGGGCTTCTCAGCGCATCCTGCATGTCTCCCCACTGTCAGCCGCCACCTGTGGTGGCGGGGGGGGGGTCTCTCTGCTCCACTAGTCTGCATTGCAAGCCCCTGACTCACCCGCTCATAACCCAGTTGTAGGTCCTTGGGTCCATCTTGCTGGACAGGAACAAAGCGTGGCCCCACAAGTGATTCTTCATGGCCCACTCTAAGGCTTCCTGAAAACGAAAATATCATGTTCAATACTGCCTCACTCACCCTCCTCTAACGACAATGAATCCCTGTGCTAGGGACTGCTGCCCCCTGAGCAGCAGAGGCTGGGCTGCCACGAAGACTCTCAGAGTCTCTCACATGTGAATGTGAACAAGGAATAGTGGGGACGTGGGCTTTAACTGGCATGGATTTCTCTCTAAGTCGTCCTGTTCTCCATCCTTCACTTTATGAAGATGCATTATGCTATTTTATTTGCTCCTCCTCAAACATGCTTCCCAGTTAGCCTTATCTCTTTAGCAAAAGTCACACAATACTTATACGAACCTAAGTACCAAAAATGAGAGAAGCACTTCACCCCCAAGAACTAAGTCTCAAAATATAAGGTGTATATAAGATGGTACAGTTGGCCCCCCATATCCATGGGTTCCACATCTCCAGGTTCAACCAACCTCTTACATGGCTGGGAGAGTAAATTGGTACAACCTCGAAAAAGGCAATTTTTTAATACCTACCAAAATTAAAAACCATATACTCTTTGACCCAACACTTCCACCTCTAGAATTTTATCATATACACATACATACATTTTATATATATATATATATATATATATATATATATATATATATATATATATCAAACAGGGCAAAATGACAACGGTTATTCATTGTAGCATTGTTTGTTGTAGCAAAAGACTGGAAATCATCTCAATGTCAATCTATAGGGGTTTAGTTAAATTCATTATTATTTGTCTACTGAGACTGATGCAGCTGTAAGACATAATGAGGACGATATTTATACATTATAAGGAACAGGGGACAGCAAACTGTGCCTGAAGGCTGAATTCAGCCCACGAGCTAAGAATAGTTCTTACATTTTTAAATGATTGGGGGGAAAAAAATCTAAAGAACAATGTTTCATTACACATGAAAATTACATATAATTCAAATTTCTGTGTCCATAAATAAGGTTTTACAGGAACACACCACACCCATTCATTTACATGTTCTCTGCGGCTGTTTCACGTGAGAGCAGCAGAGCTGGGTGATTATAACAGAGACGCTATGGTCTGCAAAAGCCTAAAATATTTACTGTCTGTCCTTTTACAGAAAAAATTCGCCAACCCTGATAGGGAGTGTTTTCTAAGATATTTTGTTAAATGAAAAACAGAAGGTGAAGAAAGGTTACATAGTAAGCTGTAGGGGGGGCGGGCGGAGGAGAAAATAATCATATATGCATTAAATATCTCTGGGTATTTCAGAGAGAAATTGAGTGGCTGGGGGTAGCGCACCATTTGCCCATTATATCCCCTTTATCTTTTTAGTTTTTGAATCAAATTGATTCAAATTAATTTTAATCATATATTCAACTATTTAAGTTAATTTAAGACTTTTGTAAAATGTGAGTTCAACATCAAAATTAAATAAGGCATAAGAAAATAGGTAAATATGTGAGGTGATATGTGTGTTAATTTGATGTGGGGAATCCTTTCTCTCTCTCTCTCTCTCTCTCTCTCTCTCTCTCTCTCTATATATATATATATATATATATATATATATATACATAAAATCATCACATTGTACACTTTAAATATCTTACCATTTTACTCATCAAATATACCTCAATATTTTAATAAATAAAAAATAACATAAAAATTAGAATAGTTTAATTTACATATCAGATCATTAAACAAGGCACCACTTCATCTGCTGAATTATTCAATACTGGTAGGCATACCTTAGATATAGCTGGTGGGGGTATCACTTGTAAACAAACTTTCTGGAAACTATTTTAGTGTACATATGAAAAACTTTTAAAAAGTGCATGCCTTTCAATGCAGTAATAGCACTTCTAGGAATCTATCCTAAAAAAAAATAATAAAAATATCCACCAAAGACTTATATGACAAGATGTTCAAACTGTATAATTTATAATGGATGACCAGTGGACTGGTTAAATAAAATATGATACCCTCATACGATGGAATATTGTCCAACCATTTTTTAATGGTGCATTTTAATGCCATGGGACTATTTCACCCTATAACCTGAAGAAAAAAAGAGAAATAATTATATACGCAATTGAATTTGATTTTAACTATACATGCATAGAGAAATGCTAGAATTAATTATATCACAATGTTAACAGGTGTTGTCTTTTAATGGTAGGGCTATGGGTGTTTTAAGCTTATCCTTTGAACCTTCTGAACTTCTTAAGTGCTATAAGATGAGTATATATTACTCATGTAACTGGGGGAGAGCTGAGCGGTGGTGACTTTTTTAGTACAAGCCTGACGGGGGCGCACTTGCCTTCTTCCTTCCGTAGTAGAGCAGTTTCGTGAATTTCTCCACGATCTGCGCAGGCGTCTCCACGCTCGGGGGAATCTCTCCCGTGAGCAGGTTGGGGGTCCCTGAGCTGAGCACTGGCCAGTCGTCATCAGTCAAGTTGATGAGGTTGGCCACCGGCGCCTGCCTCTCGTACTTCTCCAGCTTCTTGCAGTCCTGCATCAGGAGCTCTGCGATGTCTGACCCCACCATGGACTGCAAAGCAAAGAGCGCTCTCAGGCTGGCAGCCCAGGCTGGAGAAGCAAGGACCCGGACGCCTGCCTTATTCATGAGGAGGCCGGAGTTGGATTGTTGCATCGCAAAGCTCCACCTTCACCCCGGTGGTGATCTGCTGCCTGTCGGGAGCCACGGAGGTCACCAGACATAGGCACGCTCTCACAGGTGTATTACCCGGCTGGTGCAGTAACCCAACAACTACACAATAACCGAGGCCAGTGGAGAGGAGCAATGCAAGGGTCGGTATTGGCCAACTGGCGTGGATACATGAGCAATCTTTTCTCTCAGGGCCATGTGTCGCTTCCTTAATATTACCTTTTATAGTCATGGCATAAGCCAAATCTTATTTATCCCAGGAAGGCGTCAGCTCCCATCCAGCCTGCCCCTGCCCACCCATCAGAGAGGTAACACTCACCCCATTCTGCCGACACAAGAGGACCAACAGTTTCCACAGCAGAGCTGAGTCCCTGCTCCCCGGTGCCTCGGATTTGCAGCTCTGAGCTGCTTTCTGCTGGCAAAACGTCATGATGTCCACCTTGTGTACATCTTCCCTATGGAGACACGTCAGGGAGCAAGGAGTGAGCAGGCAGATTCTCCCTCACACAGGCCCGCAAGCGCCTCCTACAGTGCAAGGGCGCTGGCTGGGCTGGGAAATAAGGCCTGACAGCCCAGGACCGGGGTAATAAACCTGGGGGTACAGGGTAGTCGTTTCCTTGCGAAACAGGGAGGGACCTCAGAGCGTCTCTCCGACACCCTCTCCATTTTACAGATGAGAAGACTGAGGCTGCTTAGGGTAGCAGGTAAGAGCACACACATTGGAGTCAGACATCCCTGTCTCAGCTCACACAACTTTCTCATCCCCTCTGAGCCTCAGCTTTTCCCCCCTAAGATAGGGATCGTCTTAAAAATCCACCCCCATACAAAAAGGGAACTAGCAAATTGTGTAGCATCTATTAAGTGCTCAATAAACGGGCCATAATTATTTGATCAAGGCCATTCAATAAAATCAACGCCCAGCTGGGGCCAATATCCTAGCGTCCAAATACCCAGCTTGGTGCTCTACCCACATCTATCTACCTGGGTGTAAGAAATAGAGAGACACTCATTTTTACTGGAAGGAACTGTCAAAATACTAGTTGAGGGTTTTCCTGGAAGGGGAAATTAAGGAAATGAATACATTTTTACAGTGGTGTTGACATTTAAAGGGCTTCCATGTGCTTTATCTCTCTTGAGTCTCACCCCCAGTGCCTAGAGTAAGCACAGTGAGTGGCACATCATGTCCTAAAGGGAAACTAAGGCTAGAGAGGGCTAACTGACCTGCCTGCCATGGTACCTCTAGTTAGTAGAATACCTGGGCCTGGGACCCAGTTCCTCTGTCACCAGCCAGGACTCTCAGCAACCAGAGGGAGCTAGTCATTTAAAAGCAGTTCTAGCTCAATCCTGCAGAGGGCAGACTTGCACACCCATCCAGGAACTCAAACGCTGACTGTGTCATCTCTCTGGAAAAAGGCAAGCATTTTTTCCCACTGTGATCCACCTGTCTATGATTTCCCAGGCTGTGCTCCGCCTCTCCACTAATGTCTGTTAAGTGCACCATACACTAAAACCTCCTATCATGTCGCCTCTACAAAATGGCACCAGTTTCAGATTTTTAAATTTCATATTAATGTTTCTTTTCTGCCCTTCAAAGACTAAATCCCTCGTCCAAAAGGCTCAGGTTACATCTGGCTCTGTGTGGTGGCACAGAGAATTCTATTCCAATGGGGATACATATGTTCTTTCAAAAGCCAAGAACAAATCTCCCAAAATCCTGTTCTGGGCAGGAAGACTTTGTAGGTTTCAAACGCCCTTACTCAGCAGCTCATATAGTAAATTACCTGATCAGGGGGCCTGAGAAAGTTCTCATCTCTTCTTGTTCCTCAGAATCGTTAAGAATAACCTGGAACAAAAATCAGATTTGCCCTTCAAGACTATGTCCACCCAAAACCTCTTCCCATCACGTCCCGTATCAGAACCTGAGACCAAGGTCCCAAGGTGTGGTTCAGTGCCTCGTGGAGAAAGCAAGACAAAAATTCAGCACTCCAGTTGCTGAAACGGAGCAAAGAGCATCTCAGGAAAAACGTAAGTCTGATATCACTTCTTTCAAAGACAAGCCCCACCCATTCGCACACACACACACCACCCCCAATCCACTGAGTGCATGGCCCAGGTCCCCACCAGAGCCCCCCCATTTCTGGAGATGCCCGGGCTCAGGCACAGGGAAGCAGGGAGCAGTGTGCTGGCGTTTCGGGGACACAGGATCTTGTTTACCTCCATGCTGTGCAGTTCGACAAGGGCCGTTTGCCCCTCACGGGGAGAGCTGGGACCCACGCACACCAGCTGGCCTCCTGGCCCAAAACTCACAGGCACATGAGGGACGTAGAACTTCATGGGTGCCTTGGGACCAGCCGCTGAGATATCCTCTGACCAACAGACACAGGTGTACAGTTAGTGCCACTGGTTTTCTTTCCTTAGAAACACGCCACAGATACATTTCTACCCAAATTCCACCAGAGACCAAGATAAGAATCTGGGTGGGCTACATAATTAGATGAAGTCCATGCTCCAAGTCAGAGTCAAGCCCTTGGGAACATGTCAGAATATAATGTAAGGATGGAATGGTTGGTCCAAAGGGTAAAGCACCAGGCCCTGACTCTCGGCGAGGTGACAAGTGTCCGACATTCAGACAAAGCAATGAATTATGTCTTTGCTTTACCAAATTGACTCCAGTCCTCACTTCCTTCACCTGTTACTTAAAAGCACCTCGGAGTGCCTCCCCTCCCAGCCCTATGAGGTCTAGGAGCAGGGTTCCCTTCCAAGAATCGGCTATGATGCCATCTTCAGTACAAGACAAAAGGTGGGAAATGGAGCCAAAGTTGGCCTCTCTGTCCAGGAGACCTACAGAAGCAAAGGAGGTGAACAATGGTCCACTCTGAGAAACCCAGGGTAAGGCTGACTTTCCAAGGGACTTGCCACTCAGCCCCTTCTCATCAGACTCAACCAATTCCTTTGATCACATCGGTACTCACCAGCCTGAACTGGACCCCAAGTTGCTGAAGCCATGGGGTCATACGGCTCAGAGGCCTCCGCCATGTACTGACTGAGCTCGTAGCTGCTGGAGCTGAGGCCAGACTCGTGCTGCTGGAGAAGGTTGGACTCGTTGGTCAGTGATGGCTGGAAATGAAAAACAACGAAAACACATGGGAAGAATCAGAAGCAATTTCACAGAGACGGTCCTCCCAAATGTCCCTTCAAAGCAAGAAAATTCAAACTTGCAAATGAATACAGTTAACGTGGATGTGTTGAAAGGAACAAAAGGGATAAT
Source organism: Hipposideros armiger (assembly GCF_001890085.2). Classification (NCBI taxonomy): domain Eukaryota; kingdom Metazoa; phylum Chordata; class Mammalia; order Chiroptera; family Hipposideridae; genus Hipposideros; species Hipposideros armiger. The sequence continues at coordinate 7,706,623 of NW_017731356.1, forward strand.
TCAATTGATGGGTGCTTGCTTAAGGATGCATGTGGCCCCGTGGAAAGAGTACAGGCCCTGGGGTCAGGAGGCCTGGATTCAAATCCCAGCTTTGTCAGTACTGAGCTGCTGTGATCTGGGACGAGTACTTAGGCTCTCTGAGCTCAGTATCCCCATCTGTAATCTAGATCATCATATCTGCCCTGTATAGTTCAAGCATTTACTCATACATGCAGTCACCAACTATGTAATGAACACCTGCTGTGCTCCAGGCGCTGGGCTTTGCTTGGGGGTACAGGTGTGTAAGAAATTCATGGAACGTACATCGTGGGCGATACAAATAAAACAATGGATGCAAAAGCTCTCTGTAAAGTGCTGTACATGTGTGGGTGCTGTTAATGTGCGATGGTTACTATTCTATTAGTGATAATAATGTGTGCCCTACCCTGTTAAGCATTAGTTATATAGAAGAAACTGTTCTCAAAAATCATACAAATCCAATCAGGGAAACATTTATACAAGGCCGTCAAAAATTAAGAGCTTGTCTCTGTAGCGTCTTTGCAACTTTCCCATAAATCTATGCTTAATTGTTCCAAAATTAAAAATGTATTAAATATTCTGAAATTAAGAAAATTTAAGAGCTCCATTTTGTGGCCCAGCTGGCATTCACAGTAATATTTTAGGAGACAGAGAAGGAAACGTCAAGAAAATTTTCAAGCTCTGCTTTTCAGACCTGAATTAGAAGATTCTAGCCACTTGCTACTTCCTGGGTAAATCAAATTGCTGGTTCACTGGCTCCAGGTGGCAGCCTCTTCTCCTCTATCCCAGAGTCTCCAAATGACTTGGGTAACATTACCTGATCCAGCCAATTTGACAAAAATGCAAAAGGAGCAGCTCAGGGCCCCAGACCCATAAAGCTGAAACAGGAAGGCTGGGAAAGGAAGAGGTGTGAGTGGGGGTTCTGCCAAGAGGGGAGGAGTTGGACACCCCAGACTGCTGGCCATCAGACACACACACACACACCCCGACCCCCAAGGGCCCTGCCCTGTCACTGCTGACAGTGTCATTTGTGAGACACGGTCACAGCCCACAGCCCCCACCTCACTTCAGGTTACCTTATTCTTCTGGGCCCCAGTTAGCAGACTTTCCGGAAACAGGTCCTCTGGCCTCTCCTGTCCAGATTTAGAAGCAGGACTGTCTTTATAAAGGTTCCCACTCTGAGATCTGCAGCAAAATGACAGGATGAGGTGAGAGGGTAGCCGAGGCAAGCCAGCAAGGCTAAGCTGCTCTCTGCTGGAGGCTGTTCTGTTGCACAGTGCTGACAGGTGTCAGGTCGGCCTGTGTGCTACAGGGAGAAGCAATGTCCTTCCACTAACCACTTCAACCTATTAACACCAGAAAAACAGGAGCTCCTGTGTTCCACAGTGCAGTTACTAGAAGTGTCCCCAAGCCCGTCAAAGAAGGGTTGGTCTGATACCGTGGAATAGCGCGAATCAGAGCAGTTGGGTTGGTGAGTTCCAGGGTAAAGGTGCCGGGTCTAAAGGCACCAGGACAGGTGCTGCACAAAAGGGTGCTCTCTGCTCGCCTTAGCCCAAGGGATGTCCCATTCTTAGGGTGCAGGAGTGGGCAGAGGACAAGCATCCTGGCCCCAGGCAGGACCCAATCATGAGGACTTTGGCAGGGCCACATCTGTTCTGAGGCCAACACAGAATGAAGGCTCTCCTTTAGGATGAACTCAGACTAGCCAGGGTTTGGGAACCACATCTCCGAGTTAAGCCTCTCTCCTCCCAGGGTCCCTGTTAACAGCTGGCCGGGGCCATCCTGGGCTGCTCCCACATCCCTGGGAACAAAACTCTCACTTCCTCAGAATAGAAGCAGATGGGCTTCCGGAGACGGGAGCCCAGAACCAGCTGCCGTAAGATTTTCCTAACATAGCCCGAGTGTGGCTGAATCACGTAGAACTAGCCTCTCCCAACAGACTTACGGGAACTGGGTCTCACTATTTGTTCCAAACGGACTATTCCGGTTTTCACGATGATGTTCATTGAGGTGCTTTTGGTCTCGATAATCTTCATGCCAGATATAAGGACTCGCTTGCCTTGGCACTGCACCCTCAGAGGAAACAAAATAAAGCAGGTCACTTCCTGTTGTGGAA
>NW_017731356.1:7708966-7727225 GCF_001890085.2 Hipposideros armiger
TGTTCAATGCTGAAATGGATTTCTCTCTGCTAGCCAATCAGTAGCTGCCATTAGCACATACCTCAAGTCTTACGAGTGCATAGAGTCTAAATTCGCATTGCTGCATATCTGCACCCTCAGGGTAAATGATGGTCTGACTCATCACAGCCCAGTCACACACTTGATGACATCACCGTGAAGAACTGACTTCACTGTTACGTCATCAGAGGCTATAATCTCGGCCATAATAAGGAGTAAAAGAAAAAAGGTGGATGAAGTGCAGACTATCCATAATCATAGTTTCAGTGCTATCATCTACTCGTACAAAGAAAAATGACTCCTTTCTATCTCTTCCCCTTGAGACATCAAGCAGTAGAGTTTTTACTGTGGCCTCATCTGGTCAAGAAAGAAGCAGGTGGGGGCGGGGTCTCTACCTCAGCCCAGCAGGATGCTCTGGGTGAGGTTCTAAGCCTGGCTCCCTTGGCCTCTGCCCTGTCTATCAGATGAGCTGCACCACCCCAAAGGCTTCTGGGAGATTGGTCCATACCTCTTTCTTCCGGTAGCTGCTGCGGGCGTCCATGATAGTAATAGCTGCCATAAGCGTATTCTTCCCTTAGGGCTGCAGAATGATAGCGCTGATACGGATCCTCAATGCCTGGCCTAAAATACCACAGAGCAGGCCAGTCATTCAAGGAGGAGGGTGGTAAGGATAGAAACCAAGGGAAGACTGGACAAACTAAACGCCTTCAGAGGACAGCATTGTGACCCCAGTCTAGAAGCTGCTTAAAAGCCACAGTTCATCTGTAAGCAGAAAATCCAGACTCGGAGCCAGAGTAGGACTGTTGTTTCAGAAATAGGCTGGAATTTTTAGAGCAAAACCATGTCTCCTTCTCCTTCCCCATGATCCCTCTTATTCCTCAAATACTCATAGGCACTTCCAGTGACACAAGATATTATCCTAGAAAACCCTGCCCTGATATTATCTTAGAAAACCCCTTCCTGAGATGACTGCGCCCAGACCCAATATGCCATTGTAACTCTCATGCATACTGCAGATGGAAATGAGATGAAAAAGTCTTGTTGGACCATGGTAAATCTGATTGTTCTTATCACCATGCCTCTATCCTTACCATACCTCCCTTTAGGAACTCAATAATACAGAATGATGGGGGAAAGGAACATGACGTTAGTATTTCTATCAATCAATAATTCTTCAGTATTTCATAGGGGCAAAATTCTCTACAACATTTGTCATGATTTCCACCCTGAATCTGTAGGCAGGTAAGTATCACCCCACCTGGAAAAGCTAAAATAAAACATAAATGGCTCCCAACATTCCATAAAATATGAAGTCCAGCGGTATGCATTAGAACCCAGGAGCAGGAATTTTTAGATTCTCCAACCAAAATTATGTCCATGAGACCTCTTCCTACAGAACTTGGAGCTTGAAAGCTTGTATCTGCTTTCTCTGAGGTTGATTTTTTTTTTAATTCCCATTCATTCATTCAATATATAATTTTTTTTGCCATATGTCTGTCACACTCTAGGTCCTGTTCCAGGTGCTGGGGCTTTTTCGGGTGCTAGTGGTTGTCATGCTAACCCTGGGTCAGAGTGGTCCCAACACAATGAGGAAGTCTTTATGGGGATCCCTTGAAAAAGCTTTTCCATCGTCTGCATATATGTATTGCCTTTTGCAATCCTAGAATAAGACAGTTCTATCTGCTGAATTGAATTTCACCATTCTTTCCATCTTTCTACCCTCTCCCCCGCCCCCAACACCCAACCACATTGTGATGGCTTTTCAAGGTGCTCCGCAAGGGGATACTGAAGGGGAAATGTTATTTTCAGTCACCAAACTCCAGTTTTGGGGAGGAAAACGTTAGCCAAGTCAACGTAATAGGGTAGAGAAGGAAAAAGAAGAAAAAGAGGTGAAATTAAAGGAACAGGAAGAAGGAAAAGACAATCTGTTCACAAGCACTTAGGAGACTTGGGTCAAATTCAAGCTTTAAAGCCATACCTTGAATACAAGTGACTGGGATGGCCGCCTTCGTAATAGTCGGCCCCAGGCCCAGGCTGATGCCATTCCCCAGGCCTGGGCACATACTGAGGCTGCTGGTGGTCTGCCCTGGGGTCCTGCTGTGGCTGGGGGCTCCCACGGACGTCTTGCCATTGACGGAACCTCTCCCCATTGTGCCAATAGTGCGGAACAGGCCGATGATGTCCATCTCTCCGAAGGCCTCGGTCTGGATCCTGGGATGGTGCTGGGGACCTCCCGCGTGGCTGCGGTGGCTGCTGGGGAACCCAGGGTTCCATCCCTGACCCTCTGAATTTCTCTCCTGTGTTGAGTCAGTTGTGTTGTTATTTTATCTTCCTGAAGAAAAAAAAAAACATTATCATTATTTTAGGCTTACAGCGAAAACAGGATGGTTGATTAGGTTTTGTGGGAAAAGCACTTATGGTCCTCCAAATCTTCTAAAACACTGATATAGAGCTATCTGGGGGGGGGGGGAATCTCCAAGCAGAAACATGAAGTAAATAACAGCCCAGACAACTATATTGATGTTGCTTTAAAAATTAAAACGTATATTTGGAGCAACAATAGATGTGGGAGGTATGGGAGACAGATAACAGTAATAGAAGAAGCTCTAAAACATTATCAAAGTATTCTAATTAAGTAAAGTTTATTTATTCCACCAGCAAATATTTATTCAACATTTACTATGCTCTCATAGAAACAGAGCGGGCCTTAGACAGAGCTAGACCAGAGTTCAAATCCTAACTGTGCCAGTGATGAGCTAGCTAATTTGTTCAAACCTGACTTTCCTTATCCATCAAATGGGAATTCATAATGACTAGCTTGCAGAGTTACTGTCTGAGTCAGAAATAACGGATGAGTGCCCATCTGACTGCATGGTATATGGAAATTGTTCAATAATAGTAGTTGATGTCATCAGAGATAAAGATTAGGGCAGTGTGAGTAGCTGAAGACATTTCCTAAACCAAAAGAAGCCTCAATCGACCTCAAGAGACATCTTTTCTAAATCCTTAAATTCACTTCTTAGAAGAACTCGGCCCTATAATATGGCCACGCCTCTCCCTCCTCCAGGGGAGCCAACAAAGCGAAAGTTTGAAATTGCCTCCATGACCAAGGAGAGTGCCATGTCTCAGTAATCTTCCTGACTGAGATTTTAAAACCTAGAAGTCTCCCCAGCATCAAATTAATGTGCCCCATGTATTCTACAAAATGAGAAATAGCACCAGAGGACAGATGGCCTTCTAGTTCCTCTGCCTACATCACAGAGGAGCACCTGCACCCAGCCGCCTCCAAAAGGATTTTCTGACCTTCTCCCTGCTGGGGGATTCTCTTGTGGCAGGAGAATATGTTAGCTCAGTCAGATGCTGTTTTTTTTCTCCCTAGGGAACTGTTTTAAGTTGAAAGAGTCTGATGAAATCCACTTAACTTAGTCCCAGCCTAATATAAAAATTCACATCAGAGAAAAAAAAGGTCAAAGGGTATGTGTTGAAATCAAGATGCCACTCGGCTCGAATGCCATGGAGCCAGGGTCCACAGCTGTGAGCCGAGCGCTGTAAGCAGAACGTATCAGAAGATCAAGGTGCAGAAGTGCTTTCCATCTCAAGATGAATCACAGCTCAGGAAAACTTGCACCTTCCTTCCCGAGGCAGCTCCCTGCCTTGAAAAAGCCAGGTGCAATGAAAACCTTTTCCAGCAAATCCCACCAAAGGCCACATGCCCCAGACACAGTGAAAGGGTTGTGTGGGTCTTTCCTGAAGGCCCCGTGGAACTCAATACCATTTGGACACAAGAAGGCTCAACAAGAAGAAAGCCTCTCTCACCTTGTCCCCAGATATTGTCACTAGACAGCCCTCCCTGACTGCAAAGGCACAACACCCAACCTCTTCGCCAAAATCACACCATTATGTTGCCAAGAGCTATCAACTCCAGTAAGTCAGACCTCAGGTTATACTGAAGCACGTCACACAGAAAGCGCCTAAGATTCTCAAAAGGAAGGCGTCGCATCTACAGTGACAAGTCACACTTGGACATTTACTTAGATCTTCCCTGGCCCCAGTTAGGGCAATATTGCCTTTCCTAATCTGACAGCCCAGCAAGCACAGGTAAAAGGGAAAACACGGGAGCTCGGTTCCCACACACCTGCTCTGATGCCTTTCCTCCTTCCTTCAGCGCAGCTCCGAAACCTGGCCCAAGAGCGTCTCCTCTCCTCGCGGACACTGTCAAAGTCCAGGTGCCACATCTACCAAGACTCACCTGGCCCGCAAGTCGACAGCCAGTCAGTTACCTTTGTCACTGCCCGGCCTCCATGGAGGTGATTCACTGGGGCAAAGTGCAGCCCAGCCACTGCGCAGGGGCCAGGCCTGACTCGGCGGCCTGTTTGCTCAGAGAGCCCTGTCAGAGGCGGGTGCTTCTGTTTGCCTGGTCTCTGGCTGAGCCAGGTTCGCTCCCGAGTGAATGCATCCAAACCCCCACAACAAACAAGGAACAGTGCTGGCAGGGAGCGGAAATGCAGTAAGGCCCCAGGCAGCCTGGCCTGGTGAGAAGAGCACCGCCTTTGGGGCATGGACTCAGGGCTCTACCACTGGCTGGCTCTCACGTCACCTCTTGGAGTGGCAGTTTGTTCTCTAAAAGAAGAATGACAATACTTCACTCATGAGGGATACTATAAGGGTTCCATGCTGATTAAATGGCACATAAGTAAGTATACTCCATAAATAAGTGGTTTCTTTTCCTTTCCAAACAGATGAGCTGTTTTTATTGGTTGAAGCAGGGCCTCCCTGATGGGTTCTGAGTACCTGGTCTGTCTGGTTTGGGTTTTTCTCATTCATGTTTCTCTCCACTGGGATCTGGCTGTGTGTCAAGCGTGTGATCGAAAGGAAGGCAAATGTAAACACCTGATACTGAACTGCAGGCATTGAAAAGATCCTATACCAATAAGAAAACAATGTCTTGCATTTAAAAAATGCATTCCTTCAACATTATTAAGGTAAACACAGTGATGCTCATGTCCACTTTTGAATTAATATTTTAAAATTCACCATACCATTATGTTCTACACCTTAAACTTACACACTGTGTTATATGTCAATTATATCTCAATAAAACTGGGACAACAAATAAATAAAATTCAAGCTTTTAAAAAGGGCCCAGTAGTTTATTCTTTCTTTCAACAAACACTTCATCTCTGTTATGTGCCAGGGTTTGAGAACACGTAAACATGAAGGACAGAGTTTTTGCCTTCAGAAAGCTTGGAGCCAGTTAACCTCTCGTGTTGTTACTGGTCCAGGGAAGACCCTCATGGGTGAGTGTCATGGTCAGATAGCATAATGTGCCTGAACTATAAGATTTTGTCTCAGCCCTCCACTGACTCCTAGAGCTTGGCAACTGAGTGTAGAATTCTCTGACCATGGAAATGGTTTCTTAGCCCGCTGGTGGGCAGTGCAGCTCAGGTTGCTAGTGGCTGCACTGCCGTTTTTAATCCTCCTCCTGGAAAGAGGTGCTGGAGAAGGACACACACATTGACAGCAGGAATCAGAACGTGGTTGATTGGGGCAGTCGGTTAGCTCCGTTGGTTAGAGCACAGTGCTCATAACACCAAGGTTGCCAGTTCGATTCCCTTATGGGCCACTGAGCTGCACCCTCCACAACTAGATTGAAACGACTACTTGACTTGGAGCTGATGGGTCCTGGAAAAACACACTGCTCCCCAATAAAATTTACAAAAACAAACAAAAAAAAAGAACACAGTTGATTATGACACTGACTCAGACATCAAATTATGTGTTCTGATATATCAGTTACATTCATGAAAACCTGATGTAACTCTTTTAGCTCCTAACATGATGTTATTAGTCCCATTTTATTACACCAACTACATTACTGGAATGTTAACTTTGGAAAGGGACCTGAGAGGTGACTTTAGCAACTTCACTTTATTGGCGATTAAACTAAGATCCAGAGAAGGGAAGGGATCTATCTACCCAAGATCACCAAGCTAACCAGAAGCTCAGTCAGGACTATATTGGTGTGTGGGCGTTATAGTGCACTGGGCTTAAAGGAGCTGACTATTCAATATTCAGGAATTGTGTGGGCCAGTAGTAAAACCATTGGTAATATGAAATCCACCACAACGGGAGTATTTACGTAAAAATGAGCAAATGCTGCAAAGCAAGATGGTGGTTGTTGTTTTCAGAGAGCTAGTTTACCGACATACTGATTACAACCCCAAACTCCTAGTCCCTAATTCCGTGTTCTCTCAACTATAGATTGTCATTCTGTGACTAGACTTCATTGCACATCTCTGCTTTAAACATCTAGCTCAGTTATTCCAAATGCTCCTTTTGTGACATCCCAATGCATCTCTAATTATCTAAAGAGTTATGAAATGCCTCGAACACTCCCCAACCAAAATTAATTTTAATTAGTTTTAATTACTGTATATAGACATATGGTATACAATACCTACATGGGTCATGGAATGAAACAGATCGTGGTGGGATCTCATCACTTCAAAAGGTTTGGGATTTCTCAGTCCCACAGTCTACAGTTACTAAGCCGTTCAACCTGGCAGCTCAATTCCTTCTGGTTTCTAACCAAACTTACCCAGCTTGACACTATATTAGCAGCTCATCCCCACCAGGAGGTGGGCTAAAATTAGTCTTGCCACCCACGTCCTGGTTGCAGTACCCTTGCATGCTCCCACAGGCTCCCTCATGCTGCAACAGCTACATACAGCCTTCACATTACGCCTTCCTCAGGCCTGATTCCTGCCCTGCCTTTCAACTTTCCACCAGGACTGGAGCTCAGGTCACCTGCTAGTTTACGTGCATTTCCTTTCCCAGTCCGTGTTCTCCTTTCCAAATTCCAGACCACTGACAAGGATCTTGCTTCAAACCTGTTTAACATCTGTCTACAAAAGTGTCATCACTGCCAATAATGCTGCTCGTCTCTACCCACCAGATGAGTGCTGACGGATGTGAACACCCACCTAGATCCGGGTCAGATGGATGCGTGAGCACTATGACTTAATGGCTGCAAGGGACAGCTCAACAGCTGAAGCATCCCCCAGGCTCGACTCCATTCCTTTATGGAAAGTAAACATTTAGAAAACAAACCGAGAGGCCCACTATCAACAGATTAACAATACTTATTTGTCTCAGTAAGGGGACTATGACTTAGTTTATTTTTTTCTTTTTGCTTGTCCATATTTTCTAACTTTCCTACAAAAAAAACATGTTATTTGAAAAGACAAAATCAACTGTCATATCAGTAAATAATCACACACCCAAGTTGCAAAAATGGAGCAGCGACTCCCCAAAGCATCCAAGATTGGAGGGGAGATTTTGGACATCATTCATTCACTAAACAAATATTTACTGAACACCTACTATATACCCAGGATCGTCATATGAATAAGGAATACACAAAGACAAATAACATATAATCCATGCCTAAAGGAGCTGTTGGTCCAGTAGAATAGTAGATATTCAACTATGCAATCATAATGCAATGCAGTCATGTTCTAATGGATCTATCTACCACTGATTGTTCTAATGGAAGGACGCACAAGGGAAGGTGAAAAATTAGGAATGGGGAGATGTGCTATTCGAGGTCATTCCATAAAACAAGCAAGACAGATGGATGCCTGAACTTAGAGCAGCTGCAGAGAGATTGGAGAACAGGAGAGAGATAAAATATATACAGACGGTGCCCCAAAAAATGTATGTATATTTTAAGAAAGGGAAAAACTGTATTAAAGTTGTAATAATATATACCAATAACAAAAGATGAATACAAGTCATGTGTATATATATTTTTTGGCACCCCCGGTATAATATAAATATATATACATATATATGTTTATAAAACAGAATCAACATGAAATGCTACCCTGTTGAATACAGAAAATGAAGACGGGGAAGTGAAGGACAATTCAAAGTTTTCAGGCTGTAGAGAGGGGACCATGCTGATTTTATATATATATAAATCTTAAAAAGGCAGCCAGTTTGGTGGGGAGGATGATGAGTTTTGGACACATTGATGGTGAGGGGCCTGTGAACACAGGTAAGTGTGGTCAATATGCAGTTGGCTATGAGAGTCTGAAGCTCAAGAGGGAGGCCTGAGGATAGCGATGCTGTGATTGAAGCCATAAGCGTGGGCGGCGTTGCCTAAGGAAAGCTGAGACTTAGAAGACGAGTTTTGGAAGGAGCTCTGAGGAACACCAGCGTGTAAGAGCTGGACGCAGAAAGAGGAGGCTATGGAGATAATAGGAGGGGCCAGAAAGTAGACAGAGGGCCAGGAGAGGATAGTGTCCCGGGATCCAGGGACGGTAACAGCTTCAAAAATGGAAGGGTGGTCAAGAATGCCAAACTTAGCAGAAAAATTGAGATACGCAACAAGTGGAAGTGTTTTCTGCATCACTGGATTTAACAACGAGGAGGTCTGCACGTGAACAATTTCAGTGAATCCATGGTCAAGGGAGTGAGAAATTAGACACAGAAATCACAGAGAATTGAAAGGAAGGAAAGGGGGACTGCAAGTAAAATTACTCTTTCTAGAAGCTTGAGTTGGAAGTAAAGTGGGCAACAGCTGGGGCTACTACGAGGCACTCAGGTTTGAAGAATTGATTTATGGTGATCAGACGAAAGAGAGTTCCATGCTGATCATATGGAGATACAGAAAAGAAACAAAATGGTTAAAGGAATAAATCTCAAAGGAGGCTGGTCACATGAGATCCAGGTTCAGCTTAACTAAGAGGAAGACAATCCCCCCTCCCACCCCCTACCTCTCTCTCTGAGGAAGGGATAAAGGAAGTGAAGGCGGGCACAGATAGAGACAAGTACCCAGGGACTGGATACCGAGAATTCTCTGTGGCATAGACTGCCAAGTTCTACCCGCAAGAGAGCAGGGTGAGCGTGTGGTGAGAGATTTGAGAAACGTTAGGAAGGTTTGAACTGGCTGGTGCGGAAAATGGGAGTGAGATTTAACCAGGAACACGTGCTCAGAGTAGCAAGTGGCTGGAAATGCAGCCATTATTGGACACTTAGACGGACTTGACACTCCACGGGGCGACTGACCATCTGTGCTTGGTTCCATGCTATACCCGCGGTGCCTGGCACAGCGTCTGACATAGGACAAGGGCGCAATTAAGATTTCATTTATGAATGAATGCACACCTTACATTTACAGTACCAACAGCCTCACTGTACGATCACATCCAGTAGTTTTCACGTCCTGAGACCGGAGGTATGTCTGACAGGGAGTTTCTAGAGAAAGTCTAAGAGAAGGCTGAGGCAGTGAGTTAAAACTGACGGGAGATTGACCAAAGTGATGCCATGTGGGGCATACGTGAGACAAAAACAGACAAATGATCTGCATACCTTGTTAAACTGAGGTCCCTTCATATACCTGAAAGTCACACTCCGATAGGACAGTGGAAGAAAAACATTAAATCATAATTTTTAAATTAAAAACCTTAGGCAAAGTGGGAATGGCCAGGTAATGTCCCCACCTGCATTTACTACAACATCCAAGACACTGAGGCTCTTTTTGGTCGGCAGTCAGCTCATGTCTCTGACTCCGAGAATGAGTCAGGGGGTGAAGGTTTAGTGCAGAGCAGCCTCTTGACTCCTGCAAAGCCACCTTTTGGAGCCAGCCTTGGAGAGACGGGGCTCGTGGCCTCGGCCAGTGATTGGCTGCCAGGGCTTTGACCTCCTCCCAGGTAAGCTGGGTGTCAGCCAAGATGCAGAGTGGCCTGTGCCACTCAGCAGTCCAGTTATCAGGAAGGACGTGTGCCAGGAAAACATGGTCTGAGGGCCAGAGACAATTAGCCTGGCACAGGCACCGGGAGCTGCCTGTGCCAATCCTGAAACTGTTGCTCTTGGCAACAGGAGTGAAGGTTTGAGCACAATGCAGTTTCCTACAGGACTGAGGAATCCTGTGTATGAGCCCTGACCAAAGGGCTCCTTTAAATGCCACCTACCTGGCTGTCTACACACCTGCCCTCCCTGAAGCCACCTCTGCTGCCAAGAGCTAGAGAAGCAATATATCACTCAAGAAGGATTCCCTTCCTCCTTATCAGCCCTGTGCTGGCAGAGGCGGTCCCACCTCTACTCTCTTCACCCTCTCATTTTAATGACGCCCCTTGAACCAGGATGAGGGAGGTGGCAGATGGATGCTGCTATGACTACTGACCTCGCATCAAGCTACAACGGGCAGAGGTGACTCACACACCCACTAAATGAAATAAAGGGCTCTGATGTGCTTGGAGTATTTGCCAAGCCCCCATGGCCAATAGGACAGAAGTTTCCCAGAGGAGCAGTACCACTTGGTGGCCCCAGAACAAGGCTGCCTGGGTGTGAATCTCAGCTCCATTATCTGCTGGCTGCTTGAACTTGGGCAAGTTATTTCTTCATCTGTAAGATGGGGGTAATAATAGAACCTACCTCACATCACAGAGTTCTTATAAGAGTATAACTAGATTAAAAATCCACAAAGTACTTGGCATATAGTAAATGCTCAAAAAATGTTAACTGTTATCTTTTCCCTGGAAATGCTATAAAGTGCCTAGGAAGTAATCTACACAGGTCACCAGAAAGCGATTAATTGAGTACCCATTACTGCTGTGAAATCCACAACTCCTCTTACTTAACCCAGGGCCCCCACTGAGCCACGAGGTCAGGGGAACATAGAGAATTAATCTCATACGACTATAGAGGGGTGGGGAAAAAAAAAAGAATGGTTTAAGGTAAGAACACCAGAATTTGAAACTTTAAGAAAGTGCAGCCCAATGCTTCTCACCCTGAAGCACTTGTAACCCCAGGGACAATGCAGGATGCCACAGCACAAGCACCAATTTTATCGTACAAGCAATCGTAAAATACATTTTTAATTTTAAACACAAACATCATATTATTGAATATTATGGAATCAAATTCAAATTTGTGTTAATTTTTACAATGAAGCCTGAGACGTCCAAGAAATGTCATACCTGCCAGGGGACAGGTGCACACACACATACACATACCCTGCATGCCAGAAGTCACTCCTTGCCACGTGGTGGAGATGCCTGAGAGACACATTCTGAACAAGAGCAGACATTCAGACACATAACTGAAGAGCTGGAAAGAATCCATCCCCGCAGGTGACAGTGTCTAAGCCTGGGAGAGTCCCTCACACCCAGCTCTTCCATTGACAGACCCGTAGCACCCCAAGCTCTCTACTGATGGATACAAAACCTCTATTACGGAAGATTCTGTCGGGTACCCAGGAGCCCAGGAACTCCTGTGGTTTACCTGGCACAGTGTGAAAGCATACCCGGAGTTTAGTGGCACTCACGTCCCTGTTCTCTGTCTGGAACACATGACTGCAGAGATTGGTGACATATCCAGGAGTGCTGTTCTAACGCTGAAGTTAGCACATCGGGGCCATTTCCATAGGAGCCACTTAGGATGCCAGAAAACAAAGTTCAAGTCAGTTCCTGGAGGACACTGAAGGGCACGACACAAGGATGAAGTTTCTCTTCTAAGCATAAACGTCTGCAGCCACAGCAAGGGAGATGGCCGAAGTTCATTATTTGGGGGGCGCATTCCATAAATGCATGTTAGAGACTCTGTTGAGTGAACCTTTACTGCCTTTCCCGACACTGCTTCTGTGATGTAGTTTCCACGCAAGCTTCCTAAGAATATTTACCTTTCACTTAGGATGCAGTACTTTCTATGCTTCATGACATTATGACCCTAAGACACCATGTCCTAGTGCTGGTCCAAATGTCATTCATTGAATAAATAATGTCACTACATGAATCTGACTGGGGAATATAGCCTTACCCCTGGAGTAAATATATATATATATATATATATATATATATGTATATATGTATATTTCTTTTATTCAACAAATAATATTTTAGACAAACAGTAGTTCATTATTCATTGTAATAAAAATCTTTTCTCCTGTATGAGCTGATTCTCCATTATTTGTCTAATAAAGCTGCTAAGCCCCAGGGCTATGCAGAAGGGATCCAAAACAGCCCCTTTTCTTATTTAATAACCAAGAAATGGTGAAAAACTGAGTGATTCACGTATGTATGGAGTGCCTACGATGTGCCAAGCTCATTTGGGGTGTTGACTACAGGCCACGCTAAGTGACCACGGTGAGCTTGTTCCTTATCCTCTTGGAGTTTACTGCCTAATGGAGGCGCAGACAAGATTCCAAAACTCAGTGCTGGCGGAGGAGGCAGTACAAAACAGATGACACACACAGCAAAGGTGCCAAACTAGTGAGAGAAGGCTTCCCAGCAGAAAGATGTCTCAGGCCTGGACAGAGGAGAGGGGAGCAAGAGAGAATGTGTTTCCAGGGGAAGGATGGATAGATGTCGCAGAGGCCCAGAGGTGAAAGAGGGCCTGTATCATGAGCACATCATCAGTAGGTTTTATGTTCAGTGTGGCCGGAGACTAGAATGCAAACAGAAGTTGCTATAGGCCAAATGTTTGTGGTCCCCCACCCAAATCCATACATTGAAACCTAATCCCCAATGTGACGATATTAGGAGGTGGGGCCTTTGGGAGGTGATTGGGTCATAAGGGTAGAGTCCTCATCAATGGGATTAGTGCCCTTATAAAAGAGGCCCCAGAGAGCTCCCTCACCCCTTCTGCCAAGTGAGGAGAAGGCGGTCCATAAACCCAGATGCAAGTCCTCACCAGACACAGAATCTGCCGGCACCCTGACCTTGGACTTCCAGTCTCCAGAGCTGTGAGAAATAAATGTCTGTTGCTTATAAGCCACCCAGAGTGTGACATTACGTCCTAACAGCTCAAACAGACTAAGAGAGATGGTGAGAGCTGACACTGAAGAGCCTGTCCCAGCTGCCTCAGTCAGCCATGTAGAGCAGAGGGTAGCCCCAGGCCTCCTCACTACCTAGATCGTTTACACAATATGGCGAGCGCGCTATTTCTGCCTGCCCAGCATCCTCTGGCTTCTGCTAATAAATCACCAGTTCTTCTGTGATGAGCTTCCCTGTCCCCTCTCAGTTTATACAGCATGCCTGGGACTGACCACATCCCTTGCTCTCATAATGGACTCCAAAGTCATACCTGTACAGTAAGAGTCTCCCAGCTCCCTGGCCATTAGTGATTAATCCAGCAGTTGGCATATGTTTAGGAACATGTCCAAGAGGCATGCTTCCAGAACTTAGGCTTGAACTACGAGGAAAGAAGTGTGCTTCCCACTGGGCTGACTGAAACAGGGTATCAACCTGGAGCTGCAGGCAGCTGCCTGTCCACCATTCAGCCATTCGATAATAGTTTATTGAATACCTAGTATGTGCTCACACTCTTGTAGGCATTAGGGATACAGAAACAAAAGACATAATTCTATTTCTTAGGTAGTCACCATCAACTTGAAAGGTAAATAAAATACATGAACCACTTAAATAAAATATGATAAATATTACATAGAGTATTATATGATGAAGGAATGGCAGCCAACTCTTCAAGGAAGGCAAGGAAGGAGTGTCAAGAAAGAGGACGAGGTAAAGAGAAGAGATACAGCAAGAGATCAAGTTATATAAGAGCTAGAAAGCGTCCACTGGATTCCACAGGGTTGGTGGTATGGCCAGAGAAGGCATAGGACAGTAAGGAGCGACCAAGAGTTGTTGTTCGTTGGCTGGTTCATTGGTTGGTTGATTGGCTGGTATAAAATGGGAGACACTCCAACACATCTACCTATGGTGGAAAGACAGTTAGAGGAGACACTAAAGAAATGAGGAATAAAAGAAGTGAGTGATGGATGTGGTCCCTCAGGAGGCCAATGGGAATAGAGTTCACAGCCCAAGAGAAGGGATTACTCGGGGGTTAGGAAGTGTGTACTTCTGCCACTGAGAAGAGAGGGAGGCAGCGAGGGATGTATGTGGACAAGTTTGGGAACTAGCCTAGGCCAAGCTGATGGGAAAAAAGTATGCATACTAATGATATTGAAGAAATTGATTTTATACATCACTCATTAAAACATGTTAATGAGACTCCCACAACTTCCAAAGTCAAAGATAGCTGAGCTGATGGTGACGCATGTCAGGGAGCTGAGGAAGCACCACACAGTCACCCGTAGTGGGTATTTTCTGGGGGTTTTTTCTTGTTTTTCTTTTTTGTATTTTCTATTCTATTTGAAACCACAGTCTGGTTTATTTTTCACTCAGTTTAATTTCTTTCAAGCTGTAGCCTGTGGGTCACACTTATTCCAAGCAATTTCATTTTCCTTCGTGCCAGGCTTTTGTGTCTTTGCCCCTCAAAACTTGGCAGCTGTTGGAAAGGTACTTATGCCAATGAATAACCATTTGAAAATAGAAACTCAGACACGTTAAGATGAGTCTGTGTGGAATTGCTACCTTTAAGACATCTTTCTCGGAAGCAACCTTTCCTCCTACCAATATCATATCGTAAGTGGGCCCATCCAGGAGGACGCTTCAAGTTTCTGAAAAGCACACTTTGACAAAGCCTGGTAGGTGACATGTGAGGTCCATTTCATACACAAAGTACCCACTTCCAAATTCAATGCTGCGCAAAAAGCTGTTCAGCAAGGGAAAAACTCACACTAGGTGAGAAGCCAATTACTGAAGGGGATATCCTTTCCAACCCATTCATCGTACAGCACATAAACTGAAGCCCAGAGCGCCATATGGTTCATTGGGATCAAGGCCAGGCCCCAATTCCAGGTCTTCTGATTTCCCACCCACTATTTATTCCTCCTCTCATCACACGTGTTCTTCCTGCGGGGCAGCGGAGTCCTCTTCCATCTTGTTGACCTAGGTATTTCCAGCATAGAGGTGACAATCAAAAATATCTTATCTGTCAGTAAGTTCAACCACACTCAGGGAGGATCACTGTTTGGCATTTGTGAGGTTTCATGCAGAGCTGAACATCAGCGTAAAAGGTCTCAACAGAAAGAGAAAAAAATCACCAACCCGTAAACACATGGTTTATGAACTCTGAAAATCCCAGAATTCCCGATGTGATTTCCAGGGTGGAAGCCTTTGGAACAGCAGCTGTAGGGCCACCTCTTGCTAAACGGACCTGTGCCAGGATTACATTGCTCTTTGGGTTGGCAGGCATCATACCCTTAGTCATCTAGACAGCCTGAGAACAGAAGTTTCCACATTGCCTCTAAGGCAGCTTGAAACAACTTGAATCCTCCCTTAAAATATTTAACAGGCTCTCTCCTCTCCCCCGAACACTGTAACTGCTAAGCCTCCTTTCATCTTCCCATAATCAAACCTGCCTAAAATTTTTATGAAAATTGAAATCACATGTCCTTCTGCACATTAGCCATGCATTCCATCTTACAGGGGACAGCCCTGCCACAGGATGCAGACACTTCAAGGAGTTAGGGTTTGAAGTGGCATTAGCCGCAGCTGAAGTTCGTTTTTTCAAACAAGACCCTGTGAGGTTCTTCGTTTCGCAGGGAACCATGTGCCAGCTTGAGCCTTTCTACTCTGGTTGAGACCAAATGCTTCTCAAATGAATCAGCTAGAAGGGCTTCTCAAGGGAATTGTATTCCCTCTTAGCATTCTTCAGTGCAGGCTTGGTTTGGGTTAATTGGTTAATGGTGAAAATAAGTAAGTACTTACATCTTTTGCACCTAAATCAGGAGTTGCTGCTTCTGCTTCTGCTCTATCCCATCATGACAGCCTGCTGTTACTCACAGCTGGCAGACACTGTAAACCGTGAAGCCACGTCAGCTTCCCAGAACCTTCCTGCTTCGGGACTAGTTTCCCAACGGAATGATTCTGTGTGTAGGTCCTGAGACTGGAAACATGATCTGACCACCATGCTGAGAAGGTCTGAGGAAAAAAGGCCACGACCTGAGGTTAACAGAGAGAAACCACACAAAACACTTCGTGTGATTAAGTAAGAATTCCAAGAACTTAAATAGTATACTGACTTTCTAAAGAATCATGACAGCACATTCATAACTGATCAAGACAATCAGGATTACAAATCGAAAAAGTAAAATTTAGAGGCTTTTAATCAGCATTATATATATATTCGTTCATTAAAAAAATATGAGCTGGGAGTGGCAAAGAACTGAAGAAGTGAATGCTCATCAATAAGGGAAATGGTTGAATAGATTGAGATAGTTATGTCATGGATTATTGGGATATCTAATAGCAAATAATAAATTTAATAAATTACAGCTACGTCAGTTGACTTGGAGGGGTTTCTACGGCATATTATTGAGAAAAATGAAAGTATATTATCCCATTTGGGGTTGCTATGACATAGTATCAAGAGAAAAACATATATTTGCCCATGTGCTATTATATGTGTATATAATAACATGTGATTATATACAAGCATTTATGTATCTGTATAGAGAAAGTATGTAAAAAATATATACTGGCTGTCAATAATACTTCCTTTATTTAAGGGAGAGTATGTGCAAAAGCAATGGGTGGGGGTGGAGTAACTTTTGTAAAGGTACACAATAAAGCAGCATTTATTACATTCCATCCCAGATAAAATGATCTGTATGTGAATGGTGTGTGTGGTTAAAGAGAAGTGTGTGTGCGTTTACAAAAGAGTGAATTAGATATCTTACAGTGGTGGGAGTCCAGATAACTTCTATTTTATTCTCTATAATTTTATGTATATTTCAATTTTTTCAAGGAAAAAATATACCTATGTAATCAGAAGAAACAATAAGGCTCTTTGTATTATGTAAAAATTGTTGACAAGTGAAAACTGGCCTGAATTCTTACGCTCTGAGTCTCACTGCTGAATCTTAAATGGATTTCGGTTTCTCCTGTGTGATCCAAATACACTCAAGAATTCTAAAGACGTTCTTGTGCTTATCTGGAATGGACAAGCCAGGCCAAAGAGAAATGTAAAACACTCTTCCAGCCCAGACTTCACACAGCCCTCCTCTCCTTTGAGACTGATGTTGGAGGCGGGTCACATCCCCACGCGTTTCCGTGATGTGTGGCACAGAGGGAGGGCCCCCGGCACATGGCGGCACAGAGATGGTGCTGACAGTGCTGTTCAACCCAGGCTGTCTCAAATGCCTCCAGAGGTGACTCAGAAATCAGCTGGGAAAGTGCCGATGAAGGAAAAGGAGAAGGGAGTCAAATGGACCGACCCATCCCTGTGTTTCACCAACAGAGCCAGAAACTGAGAAATAAGCTCTTACTAATCAATGGCCAAACAACCAACAGAAAGAGAAACATTTTTAACATAATTAGAACACAGGAAAGGTCATTATGTCAGCACTGGCCACATTCTCTGAATTAAAATGAAGTCAGGTATACAAATGTACTTGGATGTTACATTATCTTAATTATACTGACAACACAAGTTGATTTTTTTTAATTGGGGCCATCAGAAAATTCAAGATGTCCTGTCCCCATATGGGTTATGTATCAAGTAGACAGATATATGAGTCACAAAACATAGGTTGTATGTATTTACTCATTACCCTGGATTGGAAGAAGCTCTCAATTTTAAATGTTAAATTGAGAAAAGACCTGATTTAGGTAAAATTTCTGAATTATAGAACTGTTTTAAAAATAACTTTTAAAAAAGGAATGTTTTGTTTTACTTTCAACTACAAAAATAATCCAAAGGAGAGCTGCAAATTTTTTTTATCCAAAAAGGATCTTTAATTCAACCCACCATTTTAGGTAGCTATAATTAGAGATTCAGAGAGGTTAGATAACTTGTGCAAGGTCGCACAGTAAAACTTAGGTCTCTGGCTCTCAAAAATCACCCCACAACATCATGCTGTAAATATTAAGACTAGATCCTGCCTGACCTTACTTGTCATAATTGAAGAAGACACTCATAATTACCATATTCCTGCTTTGTATGCAAAGAGTACATCCTTAGATTTATGCAAGGAATAGCTAACTATGACCTGAATTTGCCATCTTGTCTTATGATTAGTTTACTCTCCTTTATCGCATTAATAATCACTCAACTACAGGAAGTGAACATATCCATAAAAAGAAGATGTAAATAAACAGCAAATGTTATGACAGATCAAGGGAGGTAGATAAACCTAAAGTAATTTTGAGAGGGGTAAGAAAATAAATCAGTGCAAAAAGGGGTAGGGAAAAATATTCAAAATAGGAGGTTTCTTTTTTTTTTTTTTTAAGATTTTTTTTATTGGGGAATTGGGGGGATGGGAACAGTGCTGGGGAGTTGGGGGAAGGGGAACAGACAAGTTGCTGTCGTTTTGTTCTTCAATCTAGTTGTG